>NC_057809.1:575869088-575886709 GCF_018294505.1 Triticum aestivum | reverse complement strand
GATGGTTTCTTTTCCTTAATTATCTCCTTCTTTAGCTTCTTGGAGGTTGCCAGCCGATATTTGTATAACACAACACAGAGCATATGCCAGGCAATGTTGTAGATCTGGACCATTACAACCTTAAGAAGGAGCTCCATTTGCTTCGAGGTTGCCAGCCGATATTCGTATAACACCATGACAGGCAACCTTGCGGTGTGAGAACCCATCCTTGGCCTGATGGCCCTGTTCCAACAAAGAAAATAACATTACACGATCCACTCTCATGCAGAGGGAAGCAGGTCTCATCAGGCCTGCAAAATGTGAGAAGTTAGTTTAAATTATACTGCAAGCATCAGATAACTTAATTAGTATACTCAACCATAGCTCTTGCACAGGAGGCGGCTTTAATTGCGGGTTTACTTGCATCCCTGTTAGACGGCCTCAGCAGCATCAGTCATGGAGGCAACCTCAGCCTTGAAATATGAATAGATTCACTTACATAAGACAACGCAAGTCAATCAAATGGTTACGAGGGCAAACTTAACGCTAGCTAGCTGCCCGAAGAAACCTGTTGTTTGCAGGAGAGAAAAGGAAAGCGATGGAAATAAAGCGATGGAGAGGACCAAACAAGGGGAACGGATCCTCTAACATCATGAAGGGATGTTATGAAGCTACAGCGCAATCCCAGTGCAAAACGAAGAAGAGATGTCACGGGCACTGTAGCAACAACACTGTGTGCAATTACTGTTCATAGAAAATAAAATCTGAAATTAATTTTATTGCATCATAATTTTGTTTGTATGCAATTTTTGTAAATGCATACAGTAGATTTGTAATTTGCAAATTAATTCAAGACATTTTAGGCTTAATCATATAGATGTGAAGAAGGGATGTCAGGGTACTGTAGCTTCCCTGACATTCCTTCGTGATGTTAGAGGATCTCGTTCGCCAAACAAGAGAGCTTGATTGGACCGTACCTGATTGAGAAGGCAAAGAAGGATAATCGGACCAACATACAGAGCCGCCCCTCCTCCCAACCCTAGCCGCCCCTCCTCCTCACCCCCTCTTCCCTTCCTCGCCGCCGCCAGAGGCCGCCGCCGGGCAAGCTCGGGGCGCCAAGGATGGTGGCGGCGGGGCCTCGGTTGCCTGCCTCTGCGTGGGGAACTACCTCCATAACAAAATATAAGATACTTTTGTCGGCTAAATTAACCTATAAAAAATAAAAATGTCTTATAATTTGTTACGGAGGGAGTATTATTTGTGCTTATAAATTTTGAAATTTGAATTTTTTTTGCCTCACAAATATGTGAAATTAATGAAATCTTGGTTCAAGAAATTACTGAAATATATGTCTTCTGAATTTGAAATAATTGAATTTTGTGTTTATAAAATAATCACTTTATTGAACGGTGAAATTACCACTTTATTGGAGTTTGAACTTGTTGGTGTTTTGTGTATTAGAAATTTTGAAATACTTAAAGCTCTTTGAAATAGCTGTTACCACTTTTTTGAAATGTAAATCTTGATGAAATGTAAATAATTATTTTGAAATTTCAATCATATTTTAATCAATTTCAGCAATTATAACATGTATTTTAAGTATTTCGGAACTATGGCTGGTCGCTAGCATGCTATTGGCATGAATAAAAAAAAGGGTCGGCTAAAACTCAGTCGGCTGAGATTTAACCAAGTCTCAGTCGACCATGAAGCATTTTGTGTCATCGTTTGTAGCGTTTTTTTCCTACCAGTTGCAACTTTCGTCTTGCTGGTGGAAGTATGTCGTCCCTCATCGGTTGTAGCACGCCATCTCACCGGTTTCAACATCCTTCATTGACGGTTATATCATTTTAGTTAGAACGTTTGTAGCATTTGTTGCTGTTGCTTGCAACATCATCGCAACATTTTTTGTCTTTGTTCGTAGCATTCAACCTTGCCGCTTGTAACAAAAAAATTACGCCGATGTCACTTGACTTAGACTTTGTTATGTCTTAGTCAACTGAGTTCTAAACACACAAAAGAAAAGAAACATCCTATTGGCACATCGGGGAGCACCGCTACGTACGGCTCCGCTAGAAACGCTCTCAAGGAGGTCTCCTCGGTTTTCCAGCAAACGATATCAACATGAGTATGGCGGTGATCCGCCGTGTCTGGATGAGCATGATCACCATTTACTTCCGATCCCGTAACACACTATGCCACATATGGAATCTCGACAGTGTATGGGTCGATCTTTTGCATCTACACGAAGCAATCGAGAGTTGATGGCAAGTAGAGTTTGCGACAAGCGGATGATTCAAGTGTGGTTTGATTTTACACAAACTGTCCATCTTGAATTCCTGATTCGCGACCTGTCCTGCAAGCGGGTTAAGGAGCTAGCCGATGCCGGTGCCCGGGAGAAGAACAAGACACTTGAACGTGGTGCCGTGAACATAAAATTTCAGTATGCACGAACTTTTAAAATTTTCTAATCCAATCTATCATTTTTTGTCATTCTATGTACATGTCTAGTGTTCCAATCATCCGATGTATAAATTCCTAATTCTTTGTATCCTCTTTTGATATTTTCTTCATGATTTTAGGACATTAGACTGCCATCTTACCTAAGAAGAAGCAATTGTCGGGTGCTGAAAAAAAGGAGGAAAAAGAAAGAAAGTGATCTGAAAATTCTACCACTGAAGGGTTCTTGTTGTCGATGGAGGCAGTCTAATTTGGTTCTTATTTGAGGTAATTATGTCATCTTAGTTTTATTTTGCGATCTTTTTAGTATTATTGTTGTTGATGGAGTCAATTCAAATTTGGTTATTATTGTTTTCGATGGAGTCATTTGAATTATTATAGTCAAATTTTAAACTAAAGATTTGTGATTGAAACTTACTCTTAATAAGTAACTTTCAGTCATACATATATATGGTCTTAGGATATAGGACATAGGGGCCCATGTCGTCGAGATCGCCTAGGGCCTTCCGAAACACAGGCCGGCCCTGCGCGGAAGCGGACAAAGTCGACGAGGTCGTTGTGCAAGACGTGCTCGGCAACCAGCCCCTCGGGTCCAGCGTCCAGATCCACCCGCATTGATGCTGAGCACTGGAAGACGCCATGTTTCTTTGTCTTGGTGCGTGGCCACGAGGTTGGGGAAACTTCAGACAACGTTGGATGATAAAGGAGACCCAAGAAGTCACGGTGCAGTTTTGTTTTCGGTTTTTCTATCTTACAACTATATACATACAAGTTTATTAAAAGGAAAAAGGCAAGCGAATAGCGATGGAAGCTTTCCCTTGTGTGGGAATGCGTGTCCTGCTTATACACTGTACAGCTAGCTTTCGACCGCCGGGTGGAGCTTAGAGGTTCCCGGCTGCCGGGTGGAGCTCCGGTGAGGACAACGGCGTTGTCCTCGACGACGCGCTCAACACGGAATAGGGGTAAAACATAGCATACTCTGACTAAATTTATTGATCCATAGACGTGACAAGGTCATGGGGATGAATAAGTAAATTTACCCGGTGCTGGTAGCTACCCGTGAAGTCCCAACCAATGAAATGCTTCCAGCTAACTTTGTGTGGCCCAACTATCCAACGGTATAGTGTTGTATTTGGCTATCTGGAGTACATCTATTATTCCTAGCCATGCATGCATGCTGTCAGACCATTCCACACACAGAAAAAGCAAACATTTTATTTATCTTGGAAGATATTAATTCATTGATATCTTTTAAATAAAACTTTCATTTTGAAAAATAATTTTACATATTTGAATTCCCGACGACGTGATCTTTAAAATAAGATCAAACTTGAACACATTTGGAACGAGTTCAAAATTCTTGCAACATATTTCACTCATTTGTAATAAACATATTCCACTCATTTCTTAAAAAAATGATTTAACTTGTTTATTTCACTCATTTCAAAATACTTATTTCAGAAATTTCAAAACACATATTTCAATCATTTGAAAAAATTGGCTTCACTCATTTAAAAAAACCGATTTCACTCCTTTCAGTTCAAAGATAGTGTTCACTCAATTGAGATGTGAACACTATCAAAATAAGTGTTTCAACTTTGTATTAACTCTAATATAAAGTTATACTAAGGTTGAGATACTTATTTTAAAACAGATGGAGTACCTTTTGATGGACTATCTGATGACAAATGCAATGGCGAAAAGAAATGGAACAAAAAGATCCTAGGCAGTTAAGTAGCCAGTTTGCTGACAGGGGACAGAAAATGCAGACGATTAGTAACCAAGGGTGGTAGAGAACGCTGATCTTGTGTTGCTGATGAAGTGATGATCTACTGTGGGAGTGGAAGGATGAAGGATTAATCGCTAAGTAGGCGGAGACACTCTTTCTTTTGGGAAACATTACATCGGGCTGCACGGTGAACTGTGCTCAGTTTTATATACGTAGCTGGAACTTTTTATTACCGTATTAAGTTGCAGTATTATTACCTTTGTGCTGCAGTGTGTAAACACTAGTGTCCTAATTTCCCGTGTCTATGGGTCGGACAAGGTCGATGAGGCAGTTGTCTATTTTATCTATTCTTAAGCAATTCAAGTATTCTTAGCCTTTCCTTCATGGAAAGTCAGACTCTGTCTGCCCACAAATCATGAATAAGGGGAAGAGAAACAATTCTATGTAGAAGTTTGAAAATTACACGGAAAAAAAGCAGAGAACATAACCTGGGTTTTCTGTGCTACTCACTGGAATGATCTGAGACATAGCATGACAAATAATATGCAGCGTCAACCTTTTCAAATTTGGCCTCGACACATCCACCACCCAAGAGATCAACGGCGTAAACGAGAACATCTTTGGACCTTGGCCAGCAGAAGTAGGCGGTGTTGATGGAGGGGGACACTCTTGTAGCCACTAGGACTGAGCGCCTCTTGCCTAGAAACAGGGCCTTCCCGTTCAATCCATGCAAGGGCACCAAGTTCTTCGCGTTCATGTTCATCAGATGCACACTGACGCTGTACTTCTCATCGGTTCGGGTCGCACGGTGGCAAAGGATCAGCTCTCCATTATTCTCCACTAGGAACATCCGGCTTCGCCCTTCGTACAACTGGTCCTTGAAGGCGGCGACAGACCCGAACTCCTTGTGCAGCTCGTGGCCGACGGCCTCCACGAGCTTCGGCGGCTGGTTCGCCGTGGTTGCAGTCTGTACCAGCGAGACGTTCCTTGACGTGGCACAGTAGACGCGGCCTGCCAGCGGCAAGATCGACGTGATCGGGAATCGATCTGCGTCCAGCGCTTGTCACCAGGCTGAGCGATGACTAGGGAATACGGTCTAAGGTGAAGTACAACTGTATCGTCATCGTCGAGGCCCGCCCCACGCAGCTCGACATTCGATAGCCATAGGTACGCCGCGTTGTTCATCAGGGAGGCTGCACTTGGAAGTCCGGTGACCTGTCCAGTCAGCGGGTTAAGGAGTTGACCAATGTCGCTGCTCAGGAGAAGAACAAGACCCTCGTGCGTGGTGCCGACAAGGTAGTTGCTCCAGGGATCATGGGCTGAGAGGCTCCTGTAGATGGACTCGCCGGTCGAGACATTCAGGAAGCGCCGCCTGTCGTCGAGTTTGTTGAACTTTCTCGGGAGCATGATCCAGCTCCGGGGGAGGAACTGCCGGTTCAGGACGCCTTGCGCGCGCAGGTGGGCGGAGCACGCGCGCCACGGCCTGCACGCCGCCCGGAAGCGGATAAGGTCGACGAGGTCGTTGCGTAAGACGTGCTCGGCGACCAACCCCGCAGGTCCGGAGTCCAGGCTCGCCCAGTCCCTCCACCCGCATTGACGCTGAGCTCTAGAAGGCGCCATGTTTCTTTCTTGGTCTTGGTGTGGCCGCGAGGTCGATCGAGGGAACGTCGGACGCTGGATTATAATACGGTTTTGCTATTTTACAGCTGACTGTTTTGCAATTCGCCAACATTCAAGTCGTTGTTCGTCCGTTCTTGCGCGGAGATTCGTGCTGGTCTTGTTGCCGGGTCCGGTTTTTTTGTGTTGTGCGGTTTTCTCTGTGCCCGTTATCGCCGCGCCCGGCCGGCTCTGATTTTTGTCTCGTTTGAATTTGGGATAACGTGCCTTTCCTCCCTTTTCATTTCGTCCTCTCTGTTTGGATAAGGCTGCGGGGGAGCTCGAGCGGCGGAGCAGGAGGCGATTCTCCCCGTCCATGGCGATTTCGAGACCTTCTCCCACTCGAGCTTGATTTCTCTCCCCTTCCCCTTCGCTCCCCGGTGTCGCGGTTGGTTGTTCCTCTCTCTCTCTCTCTCCCCGTCGCGCGCTTGTGTTGTTCTGCTCTTGTTCGTCCCAGATCTAGGTCAGTTCATGTCGCCCTCTCGCGCATGTGGTGCAGCCGCTAGATTGCTAGGCTTCTGGTTGTTGTGGTCGTCCCGCGCGCGCTGCTGTTTGTACTGTTGTAGTTTGTAGATGCAGCGGCTTTGTCCCCCTTTTGTCTGTGGAGATGTAGCTGTTCATGTAGATGAGAGGGCGATCTGTAGATGTTCCTGTAGGTGCTCGTGTTCCTGTAGACGCGAGGGATTCTGTAGATGTTTCTGTAGATGTTCCTGTAGGTGCTCATGTTCCTGTAGGTGAGAGGGCGATCTGTAGGTGCTCATGTACTTGTAGCTGCTCATGTTCCTGTAGCTGATGGGGATTCTGTAGATGTAGCTTGGCGGATGTCTGTAGTTGTAGCATGCGGGATGTTGTAGATGTACTGGTAGATGTCTAGCTCGTTCCTGCTCGTGTCGGGATGCTCCCTGATGCTTCTGCGTGTTTTCCTGCTCTTGCCCCTGCTCATGTACTGGTAGATGCTAGGTGCTCGTGTCAAGCTCTTTTTTTGTATTCAAATGAATTAGGCTCCTGATTTGTTGTTGGAGGTGTAGTTCTCCTTTGTACCGTGTTTGTTTTTCTTCTAGCAGGAATGAATTTTAAGTTTAATTTCTGTGTACTTTTGGCTCGGCCCTTTTCAGTGTTGTCAATTGTTTGATCAGATCTTTTCAGTGTCGTCACAGACTTCCAGTGTAATATCAGTTTTGTAGTCTTACAGGGGTAATTTCTCCCAGTTTGTATAGTGTAATTAACCCTGAATTTCTAGGGTGATTTTTATTGTAATTGCAGTGTAGTTTTATGTGTAATTTTCCCAGATTTTCATTGTAACTTTATGTCAGTTTTACTGTGTAATTCATCTCAGATTTACAGACTTTAAGTGTATTTTAGCCGTTTTAATTCCACTGTGATTTTATCTCATTTGTTGCATTGTAATGTAATTTGTCTCAGTCTTGCAGCATAACCTGTCCCAGATTTTATGTGTAATTTGAGTGGATTTTCTCACAGTGTAGTTCATCCCAGCATTTCGTACTTTTAAGTGTAATATACTTATTTAATTCCAGTGTAATTTTGGTGGATTTTATAGTGTAGTTCATCCTAACTTTACAGTGCATTGTACCCATTTAATTCCAGTATAATTTTAGTGGATTTTCCAGTGTAATTTGTTTGTAGTTTCAGTGTAACTTATTCTAACTTTACAGCCCATTTAATTTCAGTTTAATTTTAGTGGATTTTACAGTGTAATTTGATTTGTAGTTTCAGTGTAATTTATTTTAACTTTACAGTGCAGTGTACCCATTTTAATTCCACTGTAATTTTAGTGGATTTTCCAGTGTAATTTGATTGTAGTTTCAGTGTAACTTATTCTAACTTTACAGTGCAATGTACCCATTTAATTCCAGTGTAATTTTAGTGGATTTTACAGTGTAATTTGATTTGTAGTTTCAATGTAATTTATTTTAACTTTACAGTGCAGTGTACCCTTTTTAATTCCAGTGTAATTTAAGTCGATTTTTCAGTGTAATTTGATTGTAGTTTCAGCGTAATTTATTCTAACTTTACAGTGCAGTGTACCCATTTAATTCCAATGGATTTTTTAGTGTAATTTGATTGTAGTTTCAGTGTAATTTATTTTAACTTTACAGTGCAGTGTACCCATTTTAATTCCAGTGTAATTTGAGTGGATTTTTCAGTGTAATTTGATTGTAGTCTCAGTGTAATTTTATGTTCCATTTACAGGTTTAAATGGGTAGGCTACGGAAAGTGTCTCATCAGGATGTTCCATTAGTATCATCTTTAGAGAGTGCAGATTCACTGGATGAAGCTTTTGTGCCTAATGATTTTGCAGAAGATGGTTCTCATCCTGTGTCTCCGGTAGTTACTTATTTATGTTTCTTTTCTTTGTTGTTTAATTTCTTTATCTTTTAGCTTTGATTTAATTATTATTTTGGTCTGTTTTATTTCTTCTTTGTTTGCAGGATCTATCTCGAGATGAAGGAGAGTTCGACAAGGCTCTTTTGAAGTTCTATCTCAATCAAGTATGTTCTTTCTTTTCTTTTTAGTTCTTTCTTTCTTTTGTTAATTTGCCTTTTTTCTTTTTGGTGACATTTGTGTTTTTTGTCATTTCAGAAAGTAAAATGCTTAAAGAGGAAACTATCATCTGCTTCTAGGAGGAATGTGGTTAGTTCCCCATATCTGTATAAATGTCCTGTATTTTCGTGCTCTCATATAATGTTAGTTTTTGCTTTTCCAGATGATAGCTTCATGTAGTATATTTTATATGTAATTTACCTTGGTAGCACGTAATGTTTTCTGTCCTCCGTAGTTTTGTTGTTCTTCTGTAATACAAAGGTAACCACAGAAGTTTGGTTTTCAGAGTTTTCAACCGTAGTTGTGTTGTTTATGCGTTAGTTGTGTACTTTTATTTAAGTACTGTTGTAATCTGAATGTATTAATGTTTTCTTCCTTGTGTATTTTCTTAGTTTTATTGGTTTCGGTTCTATCCTATGTTTTTCATTTGTGTCTCTCCTTTTGTTGTTTTGTAGAGGCAGAAAAGATCTACTGATTTCCCCACTTGTGCCACTTTCACTAGATATTCTGGGAAGTTCTTCTCTGGTGTTGTTGCTGGAATGTGTCCTAGGTATCAGAATGTCATCCAGACATACGGCATGGGCTGTCTCTTAAACTTTGTTAGGACCGAGGTTCCCCTTAGGCTAGTGAAGTGGCTTGCTAGTAGGTTTGATGTCCCTTCATCTGAATTCCAGTTCGAAAGGAAATTTATCCCAATGACCAAGTATGATATCCATGATATCCTTGACCTCCCAGTAGATGGTGAGCCACTTGTGTCTGATCCTGAGTCTGGACGTGATTTTATCCTGTCTCACTTCAATGTTTCTAGTATTCCTCCTGTCTCTTTCTTCGCCAGCAAGCTTAAATCCACCGAAGTCGAGTTGTCTGATGAAGACATTTTCATTTGCTTCATGATTGTTGCGTTGTCCTCATTCCTTTGTCCCAACTCTAGCCTCAGTCCTAGCCCGAAGTACCTGCATATTTTCAGGGATTGTTCTTCTGTGTGCAACTATGATCTGTCCGGATATGTTTATGAGTGGTTGTTGAGCAGCATCAAAAAGTTCAAGAATTCCACTAAAGTTGCTTCTAAAAGATCAGCGACGTCTGGTGGTTGTCACTATGCTTTTGCTGTAAGTCTTGTTCTTGTTCTTTACTTTTATTTTAAGTTTTTTATGTTATTTCCTTTAATCTCTTTCTTGCGTGGTTGTTTATAGGTTTGTTACCTTGACCAACTTAATTTCGGTCTCCATTCTGTCCCTGATGTCAAGCCCCGGATTCTAGCATGGAGAGGTAACAAAGTTAAGCAATTTTCAGAGCTTGACAGAAACAATAGCCGCTCTTATGGCAAGAGGCCTCTAAAGCGGTTGTTTGCTCTAGTTAATCCGCAGGTTTGTTATTTTTGTTCTTTTGTTTTAAATTTATAATTATTTTTTTGCTTGTTTATGTTTTCAGTATGTTCTCATATGGAATTACTCCTTCTCGTTCTAGAAGTCTATCGAGAAATCTTCAGCAAGCAAAGATGGTGATGTTCCCCTTTGCAGTGACATGCTTTTTGAAATGAATGTGCAGAAATCCTTCGGTGCTCGTTTTGGGTTTGAGGTTAGTGTAGTTTTGGGTTTGTACTTTCTGCTCTTTTTCCACTTTGTTGCTTTGGTTGTTTTAATTGTGTTGTTTTATTGAACTTTTTTCAGGCTGCTCAAGTAGTCATAAACCTTGTTCAATCTAGGAACAAAGACAAGCCCAAGCTATTTGACATTCTAGAATGCTTATCACTCTCTACTCTAAATGCCAAATCTGTCCCGACACCTAAAGTTTATTCAAGTGAGGGTCATTCTCTCAACAAGTTCTCTTTTGGTTAGTTTCTTTTTGAAGTTCTTTCCTGTTTTGTTATTATTTTCTGATTTATATATTTCTTGCTTGTATGATCTTACTTTTTTGTCCTTTCGCATGTTGTTTCTTTATCCTTTTTGCAGGCGCCAAGTCTGTCTCTATTCAATCTTTCATTGATGAGAGGAAGTGTGAGACTATTGTTGAGAAATCATCTCCTGAAGTCCAGCAGCAAATCCCCAATTTGAATGAAGCTTCTCCTTTTGTTTCTGGTGTTGTTAGTGTTGGGGGTTTTCACAACCCAGTAGTTTTATCTAGTTCATCTCCAGCTCCTAAAGTGTGTGATGAGGTATTATACACTTCGTATTTAGTGCTTCTTCTTTTTTGTCTTATATTCGCTTGATGATTTAGTATTTTTATCTTTTTTTATTTTCTTTTGCAGGGCGTGGCAAATGAGGCAAATGTTGAAGCTGCAATTCCAGTGGCGGATTTATCTTCTATAAAAAGTCCTTCTCATTCTATAGGTCCGAGCTTTTCTTTTCTCTTATTTAAATTCTTGTATTCTTCATTTTCCTTTTTATTTGTGTCTTGTTTATTTTTTTCTTCACCTGTGCTTGTATCTTCTCTTTTTGTAGGTATATCCCCTTCAACGACGCGGTGTGCAATTCTTGTTGTTGGTTTTACTTTGGAGCCCTCAGGTCCTTTGTGTGTTTATTTATTTTTCTTGGTATAGTTTGATATTGTTTTGAAACAATTTCTGTAACTCACCCTCTTGTTTTGTGTTTTGTGTAGCTGGTCTTATTAAGAAATGCGAACCCAAGGCCGATGATAATGGTTTTCAAAGACCCACTTTTGCTCAGTTAAATCGCACTCTTGGTGTTCAATCTAATGGCGATGTTACCAATGGTGAGCCCAATGTTAAAGAGGTCGATAATTCTTTTGGAGAACCGTCCCCTCTGGTTCCTATTCGCTTGTCGCAGCGTTTCCATAATGCGGTTGCAAGTTGTTTGTGGTCCCTGATGACGAGGGGGTTTGTTTGTCCAGGTCGAACGGGCAAGATGTTTACCTGACCCGTTTAGAGGTTCGTTTTTTGCTTTCTGGTGATTTTCCTGCTAGTACAGGTGTAATCTGTTGATTGGACAGAAAATTTGACTGTTTTTGAATTGAAAAACAGTCAGATGTCAATTAGACAGGGAGATATATATAATCTTACGTCTACTACAAGTTTAAAACGGAATCCATCGAGAATTTACGTGCCATACGGTAGGTAACCCTGAACCCCATATAGTCTTACATCTTCGCGCTCGCCCTGAACCCCATATTCAGAGCACCCTTACATCATGCGGCGTGTATCAAGTGGACTTTGATGGAAAGAAAATGGTAGCCTTGCATGGGCTCAGCGGGAAGGTCTTGTTTCTTGGCAGGAGGCGCTCGCTCATGGCGGCTGCTGGAGTGTCTCCCACATCAACGGTGACACCGCGTACCTGTGCTACCCAAGCCCCAAAGATGATCCTATTTATGCCATTGATCTTTTGGGCGGTGGACATATTGAGCACAAGTTTGCGAAGGATGATGCCGCATATTGTTTATCATGCTACGTCATCTATACCAATATAAAAAGACCCAAAGGGGCAGATCCAATTGATCTCGGCCATCGAACTAAGTTAATCCAACGACATAGACTGCTCCAATGGCGAGCGTTAAACATGTTTAACATGTAATTAATATCATACCAAATATTGCACTAATCATAGATTAACACACAAATAATAGCATATCTAATATTCGCATGTAATTAATATATTCCTAAATATTAACGTGCGTTTGCACGCGCACATTTACTAGTAGATTATAATAGAGAATGCATTTAATTTAGGCTAGGAATGGGGGCTTTGCTCTTTCCTCTGGATAACCCATCTCCAAGGTCTCTCTCTCTCACTAGTAGAAAACAGGGCTTTGGTCCAGGCCGGGTCAGCCCATTAGTCCCGGTTCAGTCTAGAACCGGGACCAATGTGGGCATTGGTCCCGGTTCGTGAGCCCAGGGGGCCGGCCGGGCCACGTGGGCCATTGGTCCCGGTTCATCTGGACCTTTTGGTCCCGGTTGATGGAACGAACCGGGACCAATGGGCCTCGCTCCTGGCCCACCACCATTGGTCCCGGTTGGTGGCTTGAACCGGGACCAAAGGCTCCCCTTTAGTCCCGGTTCATGCCACCAACCGGGACCAATGAGGTGCCTATATATACCCCCTCGCGCAAGAGCAGAGCACAGTGCTCTGTTTTTTCTGGCCGAGGGGGAGAGGGCTTTGTGGTGCTCTAGCTCACCTCCTATGCACATGAGGTGTTCGATGGAATGCCCGAGCCACACTACTTAAGCTTTCTCCTCTCGAAGCTCGACCTCCAAGCTCCATTTTCCTCGAGATTTGTCTAGATTTAGCGGTCCGTCACGCCCCGTCTCTGTCTTCACCGCCGTCGATCACCCGCGCCGATCTCATCACCGACACCACCGTGGTGAGCCTCTTGTTCTTATCTTCTTTCTGAAAGGAAAAATATTCTTACTTGTATGTTTAGATAGATACTTGTATCATTTTCTTACATTTATTATTGCATCTTATATAGTGCGATGGTTTTGGTATCCGCCCCCGTCGGCCCTCGTCCTGTCTATGATTCGGATGTGGTATGTATATTATCTTTATAACTATTGGTTCATTTATTGTTTATGAAAATTATGCCGACCAACGTGACATAGATTTTATTTATCTAGGATGTATGTGAATCAGAAATGCCAACCGACCCTATTGTCGAGAGGTTAAATTTAGTTGAAGAAGAAAATAATTTGTTGAAGGAAAAGATAAAAAAGTTTGAGGAGGAGAAGATGATATTGGAGTTGCATGTTGCGGATGTCGTCGATGATCACAAGATCAAGATGGATGCAATGCGCTTGAAGATTAGAAAGATTAGAAAATATGCCATTCATACCGAGGCTTGGTATCATTATGCCGTTGGATCAATTGTTACCTTGGTTGCGATTATGATCGCATTTGTTTTCGCATTGAAATGTTTTACATAGTTTCAATGTATGGTTTAATTAATTAGATGCTCTGGAGAGCTATATGTTGTTAGATGAGAACTATGTATGCACTTTGGTTTTAATGTGATGATGAACTTCTATTAATTTGGACACTTAATTATATATAATGCACACAGATGAACCGGCAATGGATGTACGGTGACAGACACACCCGCGAGTACATTAAGGGCGTGCATGAGTTTCTTGATGCGGCTGAGGTAAACAAGCAGAATGGTTTTATGTGTTGTCCATGCACTGAATGTGGGAATACGGGGTCTTACTCTAACCGGAAAATCCTTCACTCCCACCTGCTTTACAAGGGTTTCATGCCACACTATAATGTTTGGACGAGGCATGGAGAAATAGGGGTTATGATGGAAGACGGCGAAGAAGAAGAGTACGATGACAACTATGTGCCCCCTGAATACGGTGATGCTGCAACGGGGGGAGCTGGTGAAGATCAAGAGGAACCAGACGATGTGCCCAATGATGCTGCCATGGGTGAAGCTGCTGAAGATCAAGAGGAACCAGACGATGTGCCCGATGATGATGATCTCCGCCGGGTCATTGTCGATGCAAGGACGAAATGCGAAAGTCAAAAGGAGAAGCTGAAGTTCGATCGCATGTTAGAGGATCACAAAAAAGGGTTATACCCCAATTGCGAAGATGGCAACATAAAGCTCGGTACCGTACTGGAATTGCTGCAGTGGAAGGCAGAGAATGCTGTGGCTAACAAAGGATTTGAGAAGCTACTGAAAATATTGAAGAAGAAGCTTCCAAAGGATAACGAGTTGCCCGACAGTACATACACAACAAAGAAGGTCGTATGCCCTCTAGGATTGGAGGTGGAGAAGATACATGCATGCCCTAATGACTGCATCCTCTACCGCGGTGCATACAAGGATCTGAACGCATGCCCGGTATGCGGTGCATTGCGGTATAAGATCAGACGAGATGACCCTGGTGATGTTGACGGCGAGCCCCTCAGGAAGAGGGTTCCTGCGAAGGTGATGTGGTATGCTCCTATAATACCACGATTGAAACGTCTGCTCAAAAACGAAGAGCATGCCAAGTTGATGCGATGGCAGAGTGAGAACCGAAAAAAAGATGGGAAGTTGAGAGCACCCGCTGACGGGTCGCAGTGGAGAAAAATCGAGAGAAAGTACTGGGATGAGTTTGCAAAGGACCCAAGGAATGTATGGTTTGCTTTAAGCGCGGATGGCATTAATCCTTTCGGGGAGCAGAGAAGCAATCACAGCACCTGGCCCGTGACTCTATGTATGTATAACCTTCCTCCCTGGATGTGCATGAAGCGGAAGTTCATTATGATGCCAGTTCTCATCCAAGGCCCTAAGCAACCCGGCAACGACATTGATGTGTACCTAAGGCCATTAGTTGAAGAACTTTTACAGCTTTGGAATGTAAACGGTGTACGCACGTGGGATGAGCACAGACAGGAGGAATTTAACCTTAAGGCGTTGCTGTTCGTGACCATCAACGATTGGCCCGCTCTCAGTAACCTTTCAGGACAGACAAACAAAGGATACCACGCATGCACGCACTGTTTAGATGACACTGAAAGTATATACTTGGACAAATGCAGGAAGAATGTGTACCTGGGCCATCGTCGATTTCTTTCGACCAACCATCAATGTCGAAAGAAAGGCAAGCATCTCAAAGGCGAGGCAGATCACTGGAAGAAGCCCACCATGTGCACCGGTGATCACGTGCTTGCTATGGTCAATGATTTACACTACGTAATCTTTGGAAAGGGTCCCGGTGGACTAGCTGTTCCGAATGACGCTGAGGGACACGCACCCATGTGGAAGAAGAAATCTATATTTTGGGACCTACCCTACTGGAAAGACCTAGAGGTCCGCTCCTCAATCGACGTGATGCACGTGACGAAGAACCTTTGCGTGAACCTGCTAGGCTTCTTGGGCGTGTATGGGAAGACAAAAGATACACCTGAGGCACGGGAGGACCTGCAACGTTTGCACGAAAAAGACGGCATGCCTCCGAAGCAGTATAAAGGTCCTGCCAGCTACGCACTTACGAAAGAAGAGAAAGAAATCTTCTTTGAATGCCTGCTCAGTATGAAGGTCACGACTGGCTTCTCGTCAAATATAAAGGGAATAACAAATATGCCAGAGAAAAAGTTTCAGAACCTAAAGTCTCATGACTGCCACGTGATTATGACGCAACTGCTTCCGGTTGCATTGAGGGGGCTTCTACCGGAAAACGTCCGATTAGCCATTGTGAAGCTATGTGCATTCCTCAATGCAATCTCTCAGAAGGTGATCGATCCAGAAATCGTACCAAGGGTAAGGAGTGATGTGGCGCAATGTCTTGTCAGTTTCGAGCTGGTGTTCCCACCATCCTTCTTCAATATCATGACGCACGTCCTAGTTCATCTAGTCGACGAGATTGTCATCCTGGGGCCCGTATTTCTACACAATATGTTCCCCTTTGAGAGGTTCATGGGAGTCCTAAAGAAATATGTCCGTAACCGCGCTAGGCCAGAAGGAAGCATCTCCATGGGCCATCAATCAGAGGATGTTATCGGGTTTTGTGTTGACTTCATTCCTGGCCTTAACAAGATAGGTCTCCCTAAATCGCGGTATGAGGGGAGACTGACTGGAAAAGGCACTCTTGGAAGAGACTCAATAATATGCAGGGACGGATATTCTTGGTCTCAAGCACACTACACAGTTCTACAGAACTCTACCTTGGTGACCCCGTATGTCGATGAACACAAGAACAGTCTGCGCTCCAAACACCCGGAGCAGTGCGACGACTGGATTACATGTGAACACATTAGGACTTTCAGCAGTTGGTTGGAAACACGTCTCAGAGGTGACAACACTGTTTGTGATGAGTTGTACTTGTTGTCCAGGGGACCATCTTTGATTGTATTGACTTACAAAGGATACGAGATAAATGGGAATACATTTTACACGATCGCCCAAGATCAAAAGAGCACCAACCAAAACAGCGGTGTCCGCTTTGATGCAGCAACCGAGAGCGGAAAGGATACATATTATGGTTACATAGTGGACATATGGGAACTTGACTACGGACCTGATTTTAAGGTCCCTTTGTTTAAGTGCAAATGGGTCAATCTGTTAGGCGGCGGGGTACAGGTAGACCCATAGTACAGAATGACAACAGTTGATATGTAAAATCTTGGGTACACTGACAAACCGTTCGTCCTAGCCAATGATGTGGCACAGGTTATCTATGTGAAGGACATGTCTACCAAACCGAGAAAAAGAAAAGATAAGGAAGCGAATACATCATACGACGAGCCAAAGCGCCACATAGTTCTTTCAGGAAAAAGGGACATCCTGGGAGTGGACGGTAAGACAGACATGTCTGAAGATTATGAAAAGTTTCATGAAATTCCTCCCTTCAATGTCAAGGCTGACCCAAGCATCCTGATAAACAACGAAGATTATCCATGGTTACGGCGCAATAAGCAAATGACACAAGCGAAGAAAAAGTGAAGACTTTCTCCCGCAACTATTATGATGATACCATGCCAAATTTGTAACAGACGAACATGCTACCATTGTCCGTTTTGTACATGCACATGCTATGTGGGTGAAATTATGATACCATCCCAACTTTCAACCTTTTCAGAGTTCATTTGAAATGCTTTCATGTCTTATGGTTCAAGGTTTTATGTGTTGAGGCAAATGGATCAATATGTCAGGAGGCGGGGTACAGGTAGACCCACAGTACGGTATGACAACAGTGGATCTAAACAATCTTGGGTACGCAGACGAACCATTCGTCCTAGCCAATGATGTGGCGCAGTTATTGTTCGAAACTTTGATACTTCGAAAGTGATTGTCCATTTTGTACACGAAGTGCATCAAGTTTTTGTCGTAACCCTCTCTACTTTTTGAAACATGCTATGTGGGTGAAATGATGATACCATGCCAACTTTCAACCTTTTCAGAGTTCATTTTTAAATGCTTTCCAATTTCAGAGTCATTTAGCTCAAAGAATGAATTAATAGCAAACAGAATGAACTACAAAACTTTTATGAAAATAAAAACAATCAATTAAAATATTATGTTATGATCAAGTAAAATAAAACTATAATATTCTTCAATAGCAAAAAGAATATAATTTTTGTGACCTAAAATCAAACTATAAGTATTTAATTGTAAGTATAAATAAAAAATGAATAGCAAAAAAGAAAAAAAAATTCTATTTTTATAGTAAAGTTATTCATAAACTAGTGATTCACACGAATTTTAAAAAATACAAATTTAAACTATTCAAAATTTTAAAACTAATGGCACTAACAGAAAGTTTATAATTTTTGTGACCTAAAATCAAAAAGAAATCACTAAA
>NC_057809.1:575837980-575865370 GCF_018294505.1 Triticum aestivum | reverse complement strand
TCTTCTTCTTCTTCTTCTTCTTCTTCTTCTTCTTCTTCTTCTTCTTCTTAATTTTTATCGGGAACGAGGGTGTCGAGGATCGTCGAGGGGTCGAGGGTCGGGAACTAGGGTAGAGGGTCAAGGGTCGTTAAGGGACCGCCCGAGACGAAGCAAAAGAAGCGTTGTTGAGGGACATAATCGCAGAAGGAAGTGATGCCGTCTCGTTGTTTCTCAACGACACCGATGGTCTGGAAGGAGAGGGTGAACAAGCTGGCTACGGTGACCTAATGCCGGTGCAAGAAGAAGAACATGAGGACGGCTCCGGTGACCCAATGCCGGTGCAAGAAGGAGACCGTGATGACGGCTCCGGTGACCGAACCGAGTCCGGCCAGGTATATATATTAGTTAAGCCTGTGCCGACTAGCTGACTGATGCATTCATTGTTTTGGTATGTACACATATTAATTAAGTCTTTGTTCTTTTTTCTATCCCTCCGGATCGAGCACAACTTCGGTAAAGAGACGAGGCCCGAAGAAAAAGTTGAGCTCGGATGAAAAGTTAGAGATCATAGCAATCGCGCCCGACGGCCAACCGATTGAACCCCTCCGGACAAAGAGCGCATTTGTTGCTCAGTGCGGGGTTCTGGTTAGGGACAAGATCCCGATAAGCATCCAGCGATGGTTTAAGCCGGCTACAGAAGACCCTGAGGTGTCTTATGTCAATGATATGCAGAAAAATGATCTTTGGACTGAGCTGAAGTCAAATTTCACCCTACCCCCAGAGGATGATCCGGAGAAGCCAGTTAAAGAGCAATTAATCAAGTATTTTGCTCTTAAGAGGATGGCAGATCTATTCAGGAGGTGGAAGAAAGAGCTGAATAGGTTTGTCGATAAAAAAGAGACACCAGAATTCAAGGGCAGATATGAGAAGATCAGAGATCACTGGCCCGCATTTGTGGCCCACAAGACATCGAAAAAGAGTAAGAAGATGTCGGCGACAAGCAAGCAAAATGCTGCGAAGAAGATGCTCACCATCGCACGGGGTCAGGTGGCTACCTCGTAGCCCGGCCTAAGTGAGCCAAGACTGAGAATGATCTGGTTGCTAAAGGGATCGAACCAGAGACAATTAGCTGGCCAGACCGTTGCCGGACTTGGTTCTTCGGGGCTGGCGGAACCTTGGACCCTGTAACAGGGAAGTGCATTTGGACGAACGATCAAATGGACATACCAGTCAGGAAGCTTAAGCAGTATATCGAAGCAGCGCAGCAAGGGAAGTTCTTTCCGGACAGAGAGAACGACGAGCTCACAATGGCCCTCGGGAATCCTGAGCACCCTGGACGGACACGAGGCATGCCAGGCTCCATTCCGTGGAAGGTTGGGTTTCCGAACGCAGGCGGTACAAATCCCATGAGAGGAGGAAAAAAGTGCAGCAGACCCAAATGCAGGCGCTGCAAGCAAGGGTAGACGCGATAGAGGAACGAGAAGCAAATCGCAGCAAACGTACTGCCGAAGCTTCCCCCGAAGCTACCCCGCCATCTCAGCGCAGAAGCAGCGTGGCTTCCACCGAGCTGCTTTAGCCGGAGCATGCCTGGACGGCTCCTGCCAGCTATCCCATGGATGCTATAACGGAGTCTCAAAATTGCCACCTTATGACGCAATGGATGAATTTGAAGGTCAAGGCGGCTGTTGGCTCTGTTTATCCTACTGAACCCGGCGCAACTTTTCACTGCCGGCCGATTCCAGAAGGATATGCTAGGGTGATGGTGGATGAAATAATGGAGGGATTTGAGGACTCCAGCTTGACCACCCTACCGGTGAAGGGGAGACTCGGCTGGGGTTTGCTCTGAAGACTCCATGCCTATGGCGGAAGGAGCTCATCAACCTTTCGAACTGGACGCCTCCGCCTCCTCCTCCTCCTCCGACAAGTCAGGGCACTCCGCCTCCTCCACCGCCTCCTCCTCCAGCGAGTGACGATCAGGGCCCTCGGCCGGCTCCTTCTCCGGTACGTGGCGGCACTCCACCTCCTTCTCCGCCTGCGCCGACGCGCCCGAGCAGCCAGCCTCCTCCTTCTCCGCCTCGTCAGCAAGGGCGGAAGAGACCTGCCGCCGCTCCAGCTGCTCCGGCACGTCGTAGTCCTTCTCCTCCGCCTCTTAAGCAAGTAAAGAAGACAACCGCTCCGTCTGCTCGGTCAGCGTCTAGCAGTACAACCAGAGGCGGGAGGACATATAGATTCGGTCCTTCTCTGAAGACTCCAGAGAAGTTACCATACGAGAGGACCCCGGAGGAGAACGCGAAGATCGCGCGAACCGAAGTGGATGACTGGTTTCAAGGGTTGAAAGCAAAGAGACATCCACCTCCGGAGGAGAAGGTAGATCCGGTGAAAGTGAAGCGCACTCTGGCTGCCCTGGCAAAACCACCCAAGTCTCCGCCGATAGGCAACTATGAGCGCATTATTGCAAAGACATGGGCCGAAGCGGAGCGGTCGGGAAGTACAGTCAGTGATCAAAGGCTGAAAGAACGACGAGCAGCTGGGAAACAAATTGCCCAGCTCGGCGAACAAGTGAAACAATCGTGCCCCCCCCTCAAGGTGCCTAGCGACATCGTCGATCCGAGGATGGTGCCCGGTTATGGCAATGTTGACGTTTACCTGCCCGACGATGTACATTATGATCCCATGGAGGTGCAGATACATAGATACGAGTACGAGAAGCCTCTCGTCAAAGATGAAAAATCTTTAACAACGATGATGTGAAGATTACATGATTGGTACTGGAAAATCTGCAGAGAGTCTAGGGGGAGGAGTACTTTGTATGCGAGAGTTAAACCGGAGCATGACCTCGTTGGAATTGAACTATTGCCTATTCCATTTGAGGAGTTCTATCAGTTTTTCAATCAATTGGCCCTCGATAAAACAACGATCACCTGCTACTGTCTGTAAAACAACGATAAAACAACGATCGTGCCCCCCGCTCAAGGTGCCTAGCCACAACGTCGCTAATGATCCGAGGATGGTGCCCGGTTATAGTAATCTTGCAGATTACCTGCCCGATGATGTACATTATGAACCCATGGACGTGCAGATACAAAGATACGAGTACGGGAAGCCTCTCGTCAAAGATGAAAGATCTCTATCAACTATGATGCGAAGATTGCATGATTGGTACTTGAAAATCTGCAGAGACTCTGGGGGGAGGAGTACTTTGTATGTGAAAGTTAAAAAGGAGCATGACCTCATTGGAATTGAACTATTGCCTGTTCCATTTGAGGAGTTCTATCAGTTTTTCAATCAATTGGCCCTCGATAAAACAACGGTCGCCTGCTACTGTCTGTAAGTAGTACTACTTCTGTCATTAAGTTTCTCTATATAGCTCATCTCTTTCATTGCATGTATTTATAATTATCCTCTCTATATTATGCAGAATGAAGATCGCCGAATTGAAGAAAAGACAAATCGGTGATATTGGGTTCGCTAACACATATCTCATAGATGCAACTGAGGTTGAACATCGTCCCGGAGATACCGAGGTCAACTTGCTACGATCATTCAAAAAAAATGAAAACAAAGATATAATACTCTCTTCTTACAACTTCAAGTGAGTGTTACTGTCTTGTGCATATTCGGTTTCCCTTATATATTAGTCCAGGTTATAGTAATGTAATTGATGAGTTATGCATGCGTGCGCAGGTACCACTATATTCTCCTAGAGATTAGGCTTGAGCAGGGAGTAGTAACTGTCTTGGACTCTAAACGAAAAGATCCCAAGGAGTATGCGGACATGACTGAAATCCTCAAGAAGTAAGTTAAATCGATCATTATCCACCATATCAGCAACTTTGTTCATTTCCTGATATCAAGTAATTGTTTTCTTTGTCCGGCAGGGTTTGGAGAAAATTCACCAGAAAAGTTCTGGGACTGCCGAAGGAGCTTTAATTTAGACACCCGAAAGTAAGTACTATAGTAGCATGTTCCGCGCATCTCCTAGTGATTCAAGCGCTAGTTTCATCAATACCACTTAGCATTCTTGCTTATCAGTTTGATTGACCTCTAGTTCTTGTAAAGTGGTTGTGGCAGGAAAAAGGGAATGATTTCTGTGGATACTACATCTGCGAGTCCATCCGCCACACGACCTGTGAGCGGGGCGGGTACTCTGACGAACAATATGAAGTACGTAAATAACAACATTCACAATTTTATTTTATTACCATCATTTGTATTGAGTTTCATTCATTCATATATATATATATATATATATATATATATATATATATATATATATATGTATTGACCCCCTTCTTCAAATTAGATGTTTCAGAAGCGGGATGAACTCCTAGCACCAGCTCGCATTCGAGCAATTCAAGAGGAATTGGCGGCATTCTTTCTTGACCAAGTGATCGCTGAAGACGGAGAATACTATGTGGACCATGAGTCAGTATGATTATATTTGTAAGAGATAATTATTGTATATATGTAGCCGGTAGTGTCGGATAGATATACGAGAACTTGTTGTTCGACCAATCTCTCGGAGAAGGAGAGGTGGTCGATATCACTTCTCTCTGTATGCATATATGTTCATGACGATCTTCTGTTTCCTTCGTATACGTATGTATAGTACGTAGCATCGACCAAGCATGGACGTAAGAGAGGACACTTCTCTCTATTAATTATAGCTAGCTAACACAATATATGAAACACCTAAATTAACCCCCCAAAACCCCCAACCCCCCCTTTCAAAAAAAACAAAAACCCCAGCCACAGAAATGCTGACGCGTGGATGCCTATTGGTCCCGGTTGGTGCCACCAACCGGGACCAAAGGGTCTCCTGCCTGGGCTCTGAGCACTGCCCACGTGGAGGCCCATCAGTCCCGGTTCTGGATTGAACCGGGACTAAAGGGTCGGGGCATTAGTACCGGCACTTTAGTCCTGGTTCAGGAATCGGAACTAAAGGCCCTTACGAACCGGGACTATAGGCCCTTTTTCTACCAGTCTCTCTCTCTCTCTCTCTCTCTCATTTCTTCATGATATGAGAGTGCTCTATCAATTGAAAACTCAAATTAGTTTTATATATCTACTCATTGCGCCCAATGTGAAGTATTGAACCGTAATATTTAGTAGGACTAGAATTTTCCAGTGTTAAATGAAGGAGTGAATGAAGGAAAGATGAAACTATGAGTTTATGACAATTAAAATCTTCTTTGGATGAATTTGTTCGTCATGTGTATTGGGGGATATCGAGGGAGAACCTGTTTCATTTTCCTATATATTCCACTTTGTAAAAAGTTGGTTGCTTAATCGACCGCGGGACTTGTGCATGTTAACATATAGCATGCAATGTACATGATGAGAGGTAGGTTGGTTGGGATAGGCTCGTACGCTAGCTGTACAAGGAGATAGAGCCGGATCAATTCTCAACCGATCCTATAGATACATAAGTATATAACACAACTTAGAGCATTTCCAACAGCCGCGCTAAGCGCCGCGCACAAAAAACCTGTTTGCCGCGCGCACTTCGGCTGGTTTAGCGTGCCCGTCTGCGCTGGCTCTAGCAGTCGCGCTATAATGCAGCACGCGCGCGCCGCTCCAGCAGAGCGCAAAAATACAGCGCGCGCCGCACAAACCACATATACATGTATTATGAGCAAAAATGATCAAACAAACAAAATAAATCAACAATAAATAGTCCAATTTCATTATCATTACAACTCAAACAAATAGTTTATCGTTCAATACAACAAATGCAATAAACACAACAAATAGTTCATGAACAATACAATGTCGAATGCAGATATCATCATGCTCTTTGTTGTCCATGCCATGCCCACCACTCTTCAATCAAATCATCCTGAAGTTCATTGTGCGTTGCGGGACGCCGAATGGCATGATAGGAGGCAATAAAACGGGCTACCCTTTCAGCCCTCCGTCGCACTCGCACGGGTATCCCAAGAGCTCATACTGTGAGTAGTCTAAATCTTGGCCACGCTCATTCTCGATGATCATGTTGTGCATGATCACACAAGGGTGCATGATGTACCAAGGCATTTTTTGATCCCAAAATCTAGCCGGTCCTCTCACAATAGTAAATTGGGCTTGCAAAATCCCAAATGCTCTCTCCACATTTTTTCTAGCCGCCGCATGAGCATTGTGGAAGTCAAGATTTTTCTTACCTTCCGGCTTTTTCAACGGCTTCACGAAGGTTTGCCACTTTGGATAGATGCCATCCGCTAGATAATAGCCATAGTTCTACGTACGTCCATTTGCTACAAACTGCACCGGTGGCAACTCACCGTTTGCAATCTTATTCATCAGTGGTGACTGGTTGACAACATTGATGTCATTCAAAGATCCAGGCATTCCAAAGAATGCATGCCAAATCCAAGTCTCCTGATCGGCCACCGCTTCAAGGATTATAGCGGAACCCTTTTTTTGGCCGTGGAATTGCCCATGCCATGCCTTTGGACAATTCTTCCAACTCCAATGCATGCAATCTATCGAGCCAAGCATGCCAGGAAAACCGCGAGCTTTGTTCATCGCCAATAGCCTTCCGACGTCTTCAGCATTGGGAGATCTCAAATACTCCTCGCCAAACACTTGCACAATTCCCACTGCAAAGCACTTGACACACATGATGGCTTGGCTCTCACCCATAGCCAAGTGATCATCAACAAGATCAGCCGGTATACCGTATGCCAACATACGCAAAGCGGCTGTCACCTTCTGAAAGGTGCTATGCCCGAGCTCTCCGGCGGCATTCCTCCTTTGCTGAAAAAAACGGTCATGGCTCGCTAGTTTCTCTGCAATGCGCCTGAACAACTCGGTGCTCATCCTAAACCGGCGACGAAAATACGACTCGGGGTATATGGGATTCTCCGCAAAATAATGCCTGATCAATCTGTTGTGCGCACCGATCCTATCCCTCCAAATTTTCTGCCGACCCATAACCGAACCACCGTGCTTCGGTTTTTTATATGCATAGCTAGGATCATTGCAAGATCCTCCTCCTCTTCCATATCAAATTCTTCGTCGGAAGAATCATACGACGAACTCATCTACAATGTTCAATACTATACTATAAAAACTACAATTCAAAACATGCATCAAATTCATGAAGTTTGAGCAATACATACCTTGTAGGCGTTTTGTCAAACACCTTGCAGGCGCGGCGCGGCAGCGAGCGCTCGGGCGATGTTCCTCGGACGACGGAGGCGCGCGAGCGCCGGCGGGACTAAGAGGGGATGGGGCGGAAGCGCGGGCGTGCAGGGATAGGCCGGGGAAGCCTGAACGGTCGCCGGGGGGCGCGGGCGGCGGCGGCGGCGCGGCCGGACGGGGGGTGGAAGTGGGAGAGGAAGTGCGGGCGCGAGCGCTGGAGTGTGCCGCGCGCTGCAGCGGGCGCCCGAAATACACCGCACGACTAAGTGTTTTCGACCGCGCGCCCAACCCGTTATAGCGCGCGCGCCGTTTTTGCGCGCCGGCTGGAGCGACCCGCCGCGTTGCGCGCGCGCTAAAACGGCCTAATTTGCGGCGCGGTGCTAGTTTGGCGCGGCTGTTGGAGATGCTCTTAAACAACTTCCCCTCACCATTGATAATGGAGAAGGACCGCACCAGGCGGATCATGATGGACCTCCAAAACTGGGATCCCTCTGTAGTTTGTACATGAAGCGGCTTTAATGGTGGGTTTACTTGCATCCCTATTACAGTCGATGCAACATCACTCATGAAGGCAAGCTTAACCTTGGGAATATGAATACATTCACTTACATAAGACTATGCAAGCTGATCAGATGGTCATGAGGAAACACTTAACCCTAGATGCATGTCCGGTGAAACCGGCAGGAGGGTCTATTGTTTCTCGAGAAAAAGATAGGGATGGCCATAAAGCCGACCACTGCATCAAGCGAAGGGGAGCCAAATCATCATAACATATGGTCTTCTAATAATTCATCTTGGTTGTGCACAATCAGATCACATGAAATCACGCCAGTGGTTTGCGAGATCCCAGCATTTTGGGTGTTACCTAAAACCATGTGAAATAGACAGGAAAATGAAGTAATCAAAGTCACACGAAGAATGAATTTATCCAGACAAGTTATTAATTTTCATAAACGCATACAACCTTTCCTTTATCTATGACAGGAAAAACTCTCGTCCAAGTAAATATCGGTATTCATTGATTCACAATTTTACGCAAATAAGTAGATATTAGCTGAACAAACTTGAGAGAAAGAATTATAATGACAAATTATTCTGACTCGGCATAGCAAAGCTTAGATCCCCAGTGGTACTCGCTAGAATAATCTCAGATGTAGCATCCTCCTCCTTAAAGATCAGCGCAACAACGGGAGCTTCATAAGCCATTTCGAGCTCGGCCGGGCTATGTGCCTGGTTTGCTCCTCTTGCTGCATCCTATCGATGACCGCTGATGAGGTCATCTACTATAGGTAAGGTCAAGGACCCATCATATGGGGCCCACCTGGGGGCCCACGCCATCATTGGTACGTCCCTGGACCATACCAACATTCGGATGCGTTTGTTAGGAAGTTCACTCGGACACCTCGACGACACTCGGACGACCACCCGTCACTCGGATGTGCTCGTTCCGGATGATTGTACTTGACACCATTATAATGCCCATAATGCGGCTATATCTCCCACGTGTCGAGGCACAACTTAGAGACATAACCGCATGGTGGTTTTGTCGCAAGAGGGTTAATCTTCAAACAATCCCATGTACTGAATAAGAAAGGGATAAAGAGTTGGTTTACAATCGCCACTTCACACAAATAACAAGTTAAACATACATCATGTAGAGTACAATCAAGGTCCGACTACGGAACCAAAATAAAAAAAGACAACCCCAAATGCTAGATCCCTGATCGTCCCAACTGGGCACCACTACTGATCATCAGGAAGCGAAACAAAGTAACGACCAAGGTCCCCGTCAAACTCCCATTTGAGTTCGGTAACATCACCTGCACTTGTATCATTGGCACCTGCAACTGTTTTGGAAGTATCTGTGAGTCACGAGGACTCAGCAATCTCAAAACCCGCGAGATTAAGACTACTTAAGCTTATGGGTAGGATAAGGTAATGAGGTGGAACCGCAGCAAGCGCTAAGCAAATATGGTGGCTAACATACGCAAATAAGAGTAATATGAGAAGCTACACAACGGTCGAAAAGCTATAAGTGATCAAGAAGTGATCCTGAGACTACTTACGTTCAAACATAACCCAAGACCGTGTTCACTGCCCGGACTCCACCGAAAAGAGACCATCACGGCTACACACGCGGTTGGTTCATTTTAATTAAGTCAAGTGTCAAGTTCTCTACAACCAGATATTAACAAATTCCCATCTGCCACATAACCGCGGGCACGGCTCTCGAAAGTTTATACCCTGTAGGGGTGTCCCAACTTAGCCCATCACAAGCTCTCACGATCAATGAAGGATATTCCTTCTCCCGGACGACCCGATCAGACTCGGAATCTCGGTTACAAGACATTTCGACAATGGTAAAACAAGACCAGCAAGACCGCCCGAATGTCCCAACAAATCCCGATAGGAACTGCACATATCTTGTTCTCAGGGCACACCGGATGAACACTACGCACGGCAACCGAAGACCCCGCGTGAAGGGGTGGCACCGCAAGTGGCTCTAGGTTGGACCAACACTCAGAGGAGCACTGGTCCGGGGGGGGGGGGGTTAAAATAAAGATGACCCTCGGGAGCGCGACTCCCAAGGGAAAAGGTATAGGTGTCAAATGTTAAAACCAAGGTTGGGCCTTGCTAGAGGAGTTTTATTCGAAGTGAAATATCAAGAGGGCCCCATAACCCCAACCGCGTTAGGAACGCAAAGTCAAGGAACATAACACTGGTATGACGGAAACTAGGGCGGCAAGAGTGGAACAAAATACCGGGCAAAAGGCCGAGCCTTTCACCCTTTACCAAGTATATCAATGCATTAATTAAAATAAGAGATATTGTGATATCCTCACATAACCACGTTCCAACATGGAGCAATCTTCAACTTCACCTGCAACTAACAACGCTATAAGAGGGGCTGAGCAAAAGCGGTAACATAGCCAAACAACGGTTTGCTAGGAATGTGGGTTAGAGGCTTGACATGGCAATATGGGAGGCATGATAAACAAGTGGTAGGTAGCGCGACATTACGATAGAGCGTACAACTAGCAAGCAAAGATAGAAGTGATATCGAGGGTAATGATCATCTTGCCTGAGATCCCGCAAAGAAGAAGAATGAGTCCATGAGAAGACAAACGGACGTAGTCGAACGAATCCTCACAACTCTGGAACGGAACCGAAGCTAACGAGAAAAGCAAACCGGAAAGAAGCAAGCAACATGGTAAACACACAAGCATAAACATGGCATGATGCACAACCAAGGATGATGCATGTCCAGTTTAAATATGTGTGGCATGGCAAAGTGCACAAACAAAACTACTAGTTAAGTGGAGCTCAACATGTAACAAGATGCATGTTGACGAAACACCACATGCGGTTATTTAGTTCTCTCCCGTTTATGTACCCAACAAAATTAAATGTTCTTAACATGGCAAGAGGTGAAACATGAGTAAAATACATAGTTAGGCATTTTAAATGAGGCCGGAAACATCAAACAACAATTCCTGTAAATCCTCATGTGCATAAGGCAATTTAAAGCAACAACAATTTTTAAACATTTTAATGTTGTTATCATGATGCGGATGACATATGCAAGTTATATGCAATTTTTATGAAAATGTTGACATGAGCATGTTATGAAGCATTTGTCACCATGGCGGAAATAAGGGGGTGCCACGGCAACAACAACGGAAATGATGCCACAACAACATTCCGATGATCCGGCAATTCGTGGAAATGCCGGTGCAAAAGAACAAGTGTGCGGAACATGCAAGAGTGACGGGGAGTGATCCCGGTAACCGGGTTCCCATGGGTCGATGGCATGGCAAACGAGGAGGAACGTGCAAGGACATCTCGGACACGGTGCAAACACAAGCATTCATACAACACACATGCATACGGTCCACGGCATCGTCTCGAGGTTATACCTTTGAAGCGTGCATTTTGGGACGGATCGATTTCGTAGAGGGAAGTAGTCGTTCACGGAAGTCGTGGGAGTAGTGGTACACGTTCATTTTAGAGAGGTACTAGACGCATCTGAGGTTTCCGGAGGCGACGGTAGTGGAACTTGGCGAATCCGAGTTCTTCGGAGGTCGTCATCGAACTTGGTCAAATACTCGGCGTGGGTAGTCGTTCATTCGACGGCCTTTGGCAATGGTAGTTGTACACAGTCATAGTCGTACACTCTTCGTAGATGTTTGGGCGACGGTAGTGGTACACGGATCGTAGATGTTCGGGGTTGTCGGTAGAGGTACTTGACACAATCCACGCAAACGGTGCTTGTCCAGTCATCGGTCTTGACGAAGGTGTACTTGACGAGTTACCCGAACGCGATAGTCCTCGGACTTGGGCTTTGTCTCCGGAGATGGTCTTGGCCTTGGCAGTGATCCGGAAAAAACATGATGCGGTTGAAAGGCATGGTTCTTCTGTCCGCAACGAACAAATGATGGAGGCGGCTGCGGCTGATGCGACGGAGCAAAACAACGAACATGGCCAAAGTGGCGATGGCTGTGGGCTAACATGGCTGGCGGGAGCAGCAGCGAGCTCGGCGGGGCCTGGGCGCCGACGAGGAGACACAGGAGGAGGCGGGGTCCAACGGGTCACTCCGGCGACCGACCCACAGGGTCGTGTCACTGCGGCGAGCGTAGCTGGCGGGGTCGAGGTCGAGCGACAGTGAGAGGCGAAGTGGACGGCGTTGGCCTGGCGCGACGGAGACGGAGCAAAGGAATGTTGGGGATCGTAGCAGAAATTTAAAATTTTCTACGCATCACCAAGATCAATCTATGGAGTAATTTAGCAACGAGGGGAAGGAGAGTGCATCTATATACCCTTGTAGATCGCTAAGCGGAAGCGTTGCAAGAACCAGGATGAAGGAGTCATACTCGTAGCGATTCACATCGCGATTGATTCCGATCTAAGCGCCGAACAACGGCACCTCCGCGTTCAACACACGTGCAGCTCGGTGACGTCTCCCACGCCTTGATCCAGCAAGGGGAGAAGGGGAGGTTGGGAATACTCCGTCCAGTAGCAGCACGACGGCGTGGTGGTGGTGGAGGAGCGCGGGACTCCAGCAGGGCTTCGCCAAGCACTACGAGAGACGAGGAGGGAGAGGGGTAGGGCTGCGCCAACAGGGGAAGAACTTCGTGTGTTGGGCTGCCCCTATGCCTCCACTATATATAGGGGGAGAGGGAGGGCTGTGCCCCCACCTAGGGTTTCCACCCTAGTGGTGGCGTCAGTCCCAATCCCCATCTGGGGTGGCGGCCAAGTGGGAGGGAGAGGGAGGCGCACCAGGCATGGGCCTTAGGGCCCATCTGCCCTTAGGGTTTGCCCCCTCTTCTCTCTAGGCGCATGGGCCTTGGTGGGGAGGCTCCCCAGCCCACCTAGGGGATGGTACCTTCTCACACTTGGCCCATGTATGCTCCGGGGCCCGTGGCCCCTCCCCGTGGACCCCCGGACCCCTCCGGTGGTCCCGGTACACTACTGGTGATGCCCGGAACACTTCCGGTGGCCAAAACCATACTTCCTATATATCAATCTTTACCTCTGTACCATTCCGGAACTCCTCGTGACGTCCGGGATCTCATCCGGGACTCCAAACAACATTCGGTAACTGCGTACATACTTTCCCTATAACCCTAGCGTCATTGAACCTTAAGTGTGTAGACCCTACGGGTTCGGGAGTCATGCAGACATGGCCGAGACAACTCTCCGGTCAATAACCAACAGCGGGATCTGGATACCCATGTTGGCTCCCACATGCTCCACGATGATCTCATCGGATGAACCACGATGTCAAGGATTCAATCAATCCCGTATACAATTCCCTTTGTCTAGCGGTATAGTACTTGCCCGAGATTCGATCGTCGGTATCCTGATACCTTGTTCAATCTCGTTACCGGCAAGTCTCTTTACTCGTTCCGTAACACATCATCCCATGATCAACTCCTTGGTCACATTGTGCACATTATGATGATGTCCTACCGAGTGGGCCCAGAGATACCTCTCCGTTACACGGAGTGACAAATCCCAGTCTCGATTCGTGCCAACCCAACAGACACTTTCGGAGATACCAGTAGTGCACCTTTATAGCCACCAGGTTACGTTGTGACGTTTGGCACACCCAAAGCACTCCTACGGTATCCGGGAGTTTCACAATCTCATGGTCTAAGGAAATGATACTTGACATTAGAAAAGCTTTAGCATACGAACTACACGATCTTGTGCTAGGCTTAGGATTGGGTCTTGTCCATCACATCATTCTCCTAATGATGTGATCCCGTTATCAACGACATCCAATGTCCATGGTCAGGAAACCGTAACCATCTATTGATCAACGAGCTAGTCAACTAGAGGCTTACTAGGGACATGGTGTTGTCTATGTATCCACACATGTATCTGAGTTTCCTATCAATACAATTCTAGCATGGATAATAAATGATTATCATGAACAATGAAATATATAATAATAACTAATTTATTACTGCCTCTAGGGCATATTTCCAACAAGGAAGGGGCGGAGCAGAGGTGGTGGAGGCAGGGCCATGGCGCTGCTAGGACTTCCGGACCTACAACTACTGCTGCCGGAGGCTGCAAGCTCCGCGGCGGCCATATGATGAGCGGGACAAGTAGAGACGACAAGGCAGATGAGGGAATGAGGAGCATGGCGGCTCCATGGCTGGCTTCAGCCCACGACGCGGGAGGTCTGGTTTGAGCGGGGCAAGGAGGCATGGGATCCGCGAGCAGAATGGCTAAGGCGGTTGTGGGAGAAGGGAGGCAGGCACGGATGCGGGGCCTCGCTGGTGGCCGGTCGGTGGCAAGGTGCAACGAGGAGGGAGAAGGCAGGGGTGTGGGAACGAGAGGAAGAGGGAGTTCGATGGGAGGATGAGGAGGGGATCGGGGCTCGTCGTCCCTGTGTGGCGGCACGAGGGAGAGAGGACGAGGGGGATCGAGGGACTGGCTAGGGTTTAGAGTGGCTGGGCCTAGAGGACCGCAGGGAGGGATGGGCCGCTGGGAGGCCGAGCTGGGCTGGACTGGCTGTTGGTCACTCTTCTCTCTCTCACTCTAAAGAAAAATAAATAAAAACATCACATAGATAAGAAAGAAAGGAAAGGGAGGTTAGGGGAAGAAGTTGGACACGCGGATAATTTTTCCGGACTCACAAAAATGTGCACGGTCCATGAAAAATAGGAGTGGCCAAGATTGCAAGATTTAAATTCAAACTCATTTGAATTTAAATCCGAATATTTTGAACTAGGACAATATTTAGAAGAGCCCAAAAATGATGAGGATTATTGGAGGAACCTCGATAAAAGTGATAAGAATTGCGGACAAGATTTGAAGGTCAAACTCGAAGTAGGAAAGGCATGGGGAATATTTGCAAGTGTGTTTATGGGTGATTCAAAAAAATGGAATATTTGATAATAGCTCCCTATTAATAGTAGGAGACTTTTATATGTTATAAAGAGAATTTCACCATGTGAATTTCCCTCGATTTAAATGTATCGAAGACCCATACAATTTATTTAGTTGAGTTTTAAAATTAAATGACATGCTGGCATGATGACATGATGCAATGCAAAAATAAATAGAGCAAGCACAAATGAAACACACGGAGGTCACGAAAATATGGAAGTCTTCTGGAGCGTCGGTCTTGGGGTGTCACAACCATCTCCTTTGTCATAGAACAAATGTTTATGTTCTTCTCGAACCAGTGCTTCAGGAAGCGTTGCTCGAAAGTCTAAGTATTGAATAATTTATATCGCGTCACTAGTTTCACTGCTTAAAAGAAACTGCATGCAAACAAAAGTGCAACCACAATGGTTACCTTTCCTGTAGCAATTGTCACCGGATCTACCATAAGCTTATGAGATAAGGGACATATTCGGGAATGTCGCAAACGCTGTTGTACTCCTTAGGCTTCTCGTCCCCGACTTAATTCGCTGGCATGAATAGAGAAGTAGGCTTGCGTCTAGCTGCTTGTAGACTATCATGTAGCTCTCTGAAGTGAGTACGAGTAACAACTCTCTCTTGGCAACGCAACCCTCGCAGTCTCCTCGCAATCTTACATCATTCCATTCTCTTTTTGGGAAAAAAGAAGAATTATCTCCACAGAATTCAACATATAAAGGGTATATAAATCATAAACCTAAGTACACAATGACTATAAACATGGGTTCCATGTAAAAAGTGACATGAATATGAACGTAAATCTATCTAGTCGTCGGTGAGGAGAGCTCCATAATACTTAGTTATACTTACAACATTGTTATTGTCAGATCACTTTACCGCAACCTCATTAGGACGCCATTTATTTTTCTGTGCCCACACCCGTGCGAGTTACATACATCTATCATTTGTTTAGACTATTTTTTTTACTTATTTATAATTACGGTTATTATTTTCACATGTGATCTTAACCATATATTTTTTATTATACTTAGCTACTACACAATGACATGGCTAAATATTAAGATACCTTATTTTATTTTTTTGGTTTTAACACATGTCGTGAAAAGAATAAAAATTTGACAATGTGAAGCATTTATTAGAAGGTGATTGACGTTGTTTCCTCTTCGTGACACTGTCCCTCTTTTTTGCGGTCTAACCAAATAGTTGTAGATTAGGAAAGATGGGAAATAACCAAATAACATTTATTGACAAATTAATTTGTGCCACTAGGATGAATTACAACATATGTTGTTGTTTGCATCTATTTCAATTTACTTAAATATCATGATTGAGAGCTATAAAGTTGATTGGCGTTTCTAGAATGCATGTGTTGTCTATTTTGTGTGTAAGTAAATAAAAAGGCATAATGATCTTCATATAAAATGCAAAATTCTAGAATAAAAAAATATCTATGAGTTGTTTGTCTTTGAACTATTGCCTAGCTTGTTTATCGGTTCTTGTGTCACCAAATATACTTGCATTGTATTGGGTTCAAAAACCAATTGGCACCCCATGCATATGTTACACCTGGTCTTGAATTAGCATCATTCAACTCGATCGCATCAAATGCATCTAGATTATTTCTTGGTTTATATGAGTTTTTCTAGAAATGATTGTTTTGTACTTGGTAAAACATTATCAATTGTAACTGGTATTGAAAGGGCATGTGGCCCATAAGTGTGGTTTTGGTAATTAATGGCAATCTCTACGGCTAATGCTTTCACTAAGATATAAGGAATATTACATAGGTGGTGCATTAAGGATGATTGCCATAAAGATGAAGATCTTCTCTAAGCTTTCATATTGAATGACAATTCCTATGGAACATCAAGGTCATTGTATCTTATATGAAGAACAGTTCCATAGTTACACATGAAGCATGTTAGATTTATTTGGGGAAAATTTCCATCAAAAGCCTCTCGAAGAAGTGCTCATGGTGGAGTTCATTGGAGGATCTTAAAGGTTGACACATTTGGGCTTATAAGGATCAAGGTCTTGAGATTATAATTAGAGAGAAGAATTCAAGCTATGGTATCAAGAGAAGATCATGATGAGATCATGTGTTGATTTTTGGTTGAGCATGTCTTGAAGCAAGAAACTAGAGTGAAGAATTCATTGTGCCTCTCAAGAGTTTGTGATGGGCATTTAGAGGAGCAAGTGATGACCAATATGATGTTTATGGTCAAAATTGATATGGTCATGAAAGATTCTTTGGTGATCTAGTCTTGAAGCAATGAAGTTAAATGAAGAGTCCATTATGGCTTTCTATAAACCAACGTGGAGCATGAAGATGTTGATTGAACAAGAGGAAACTTGAATATTGTATCTAGATGGCCAACACACAAACTCATACAATGTACCACATGGGATCAAGTGATCTAGTGGTATGGTAAGTGAGGGAGTCCTGGATTATGGGGTGTCCGGATGGCCGGACAATACCTTCAGCCGAACTCCTGGACTATGAAGATACAAGATTGAAGACTTCGTCCCGTATCCGGAAGGGACTTTCCTTGGCGTGGAAGGCAAGCTTGGCGATACGGATGTGTAGATCTCCTACCATTGTAACCGACTTTGTGTAACCCTAACCCTCTCCGGTGTCTATATAAACCGGAGGGTTTTAGTCCGTAGGACAACATACAGAACAACAATCATACCATAGGCTAGCTTCTAGGGTTTAGCCTCTCCGATCTCGTGGTAGATCTACTCTTGTACTACCCATATCATCAATATTAATCAAGCAGGACATAGGGTTTTACCTCCATCGAGAGGGCCCGAACCTGGGTAAAACTTCGTGTCCCTTGCCTCCTGTTACCATCCGGCCTAGACGCACAGTTCGGGACCCCCTACCCGAGATCCGCCGGTTTTGACACCGACATTGGTGCTTTCATTGAGAGTTCCTCTGTGTCGTTGCCGTCAGGCTTGATGGCTCCTACGATCATCAATAGCGATGCAGTCCAGGGTGAGACCTTCCTCCCCGGACAGATCTTCGTCTTCGGCGGCTTCACACTGCGGGCCAATTCACTTGGCCATCTGGAGCAGATCGAAAGCTACGCCCCTGGCCGTCAGGTCAGATTTGGAAGTTTAAACTACACGGCTGACATCCGCGGGGACTTGATCCTTGACGGATTCGAGCCACTGCCGAGCGCGCTGCACTGCCACGACAAGCATGATCTAGCTCTGCCGCCGAACAGTGCCCTAGAGGCCGCACCCGCATCGGCTTTGACCCTTAATTCGGAGCCAACTGCACCGATCGAGGATGGGTGGTTGGACGCCGCCTTGGGGGCTGCGATCCCAACAGCGAGCGAGCCGAACACCAGCCCCGCACTCCGCGAGACTCGTGACTCCAAGGAGCCGGACTCCTCTCCGGACTCCGAACCCTCCGCGCCACTGCCGATCGAATCCGATTAGGCGCAGATCATGGAGTTTACTGCCGCGGACATCTTTCAGCACTCGCCTTTCGGCGATATTCTGAAGACACTAAAGTCTCTCTCTTTATCAGGAGAGCCCTGGCCGGACTACGGTCAGCAAGGTTGGGATACGGACGATGAAGAAATTCAAAGCCCACCCACCACCCACTTTGTAGCCACTGTCGACGATTTAACCGACATGCTTGACTTCGACTTCGAAGACATCGACGGCATGGACGCCGATGCAGGAGACGATGAAGAACCAGCGCCTGTTGGGCCCTGGAAATCCACCTTGTCATATGACCTATACATGGTGGACACCCCAAAAGAAGGAGATGGCGATGGAACATCGGAGGATGATCCCTCCAAGAAACAGCCTAAGCGCCGGCGTCAGCGGCGCCGCTCAAAATCCCACCAAAGCAAATACGGTGATTCCAGCACGGGAGATAATAATACTCCGGAGAGTGCCGAAGAAAACCCCCTCCAGCAAAATTCAGCACAGGACGATGGAGAAGCCAGCCCTCATGAGAGAGCGGCAGACAGAGAGGTCGAGGACAATAATTATATGCCTCCCTCCGAAGACGAGGCAAGCCTCGATGACGACGAATTCGTCGTGCCAGAGGATCCCGTCGAGCAAGAGCGTTTTCAACGCAGGCTTATGGCCACGGCAAGAAACCTCAAGAAAAAACAGCAACAACTTAGAGCTGATCAAGATTTGCTAGTTGACAGATGGACTGAAGTCCTTGCGGCCGAAGAGCATAAACTCGAACGCCCCTCCAAGAGCTACCCAAAGCGCAGGTTGCTACCCCGATTAGAGGAGGAAGCACTTAAACCTACATCACCAGCACAAAGAGGCCTCTCGGCCCTCCACTCAAGCCGCACCTCGTACCAAGGCACGGGAAAATGCGCTAGACCTGCAAGACATGTTGGAGGACAAGGCAAGGCAAACAAGATCGATCTACGGATCGCGTGGGCGCCCCACGACTCGAGATGATAACCGTCACGCCGGACACAAATCCGGTAGGGACGAACACAGTAGACAAAGCTCATTGGAGCTACGTTGTGATGTAGCCCAGTACAGAGGCGCCACACACCCACTATGCTTCACAGACGAAGTAATGGATCATCAAATCCCCGAGGGTTTCAAACCCGTAAATATCAAATCATATGATGGCACAATAGATCCTGCGGTATGGATCGAGGATTATCTCCTTCATATCCACATGGCCCGCGACGATGATCTCCACGCCATCAAATACCTCCCACTCAAGCTTAAAGGACCAGCTCGGCATTGGCTTAACAGCTTGCCAGCATGATCAATCAGTTGTTGGGAGGACCTGGAAGCCGCATTCCTCGACAATTTCCAGGGCACCTATGTGCGACCACCAGACGCAGATGACCTAAGCCACGTAATTCAGCAGCCAGAGGAATCGGCCAGGCAATTTTGGACATGGTTCCTAACAAAGAAAAATCGAATAGTCGACTGTCCGGACGCAGAGGCCCTAGCAGCCTTCAAGCACAATATCCGTGATGAGTGGCTTGCCCGGCACCTTGGACAGGAAAAGCCGAAATCTATGGCAGCACTCACGACACTCATGACCCGCTTTTGCACGGGAGAAGACAGGTGGCTTGCTCGTCGCAACAATATGACCAAGAACCCTGGTAATTCGGATAGCAGGGACAGTAGTGGCAGGTCGCGTTGCAACAAGCAGAAGCGCCACATTAACGGCGACAATGCTGAGGATACGGCAGTTAATGCCGGATTCAGAGGCTATAAATCCGGTCAGCGGAAAAAGCCATTCAAAGGAAATCCTAGGGGCCCGTCCAGTTTGGACCGAATACTCGACTGCTTGTGCCAGATACATGACACCCCTGAAAAGCCGGCCAATCACACCAACAGGGATTTTTGGGTGTTCAAGCAGGCAGGCAAGTTAAATGCCGAAAATACAGACGAGGGGCTGCATAGCGATGATGACGAAGAGCCCCGGCCGCCGAACAACAGTGGACATAAGGGTTTTCCCCCACAAGTGCAGACGGTGAACATGATATACGCAACCCACATCCCCAAGAGGGAGCAGAAGCGCGCATTAAGGGACGTATACGCGGTAGAGCCAGTCGCCCCAAAGTTCAACCCATGGTCCTCCTGCCCGATCACCTTTGATCGAAGGGACCATCCCACTAGCACCCGTCATGGCGGATTCGCCGCATTGGTTTTATTGATGGATTTCATCTCACTAGAGTCCTTATGGACGGCAGCAGCAGCCTGAACCTGCTTTACCAGGATACAGTGCGGAAAATGGGCATAGATCCCTCGAGGATTAAGCCCACCAAAACGACCTTTAAAGGCGTAATACCAGGTGTAGAGGCCAACTGTACAGGCTCAGTCACACTTGAAGTGGTCTTCGGATCTCCGGATAATTTCCGAAGCGAGGAGTTAATCTTCGACATAGTCCCATTCCGCAGTGGCTATCACGCACTGCTCAGGCGAACCGCATTCGCCAAGTTCAATGCGGTACCGCACTATGCATACCTTAAGCTCAAGATGCCAGGCCCTCGAGGAGTAATTACGGTCAATGGAAACACCGAACGCTCCCTCCGAATGGAGGAGCACACGGTGGCCCTTGCAGCGGAAGTACAAAGAAGCCTCTCTAGGCAGTTCTCCAGTCCGGCCATTAAACGTCCGGACACCGTCAAGCGCGCTCGGAGTAACCTACAACAAGACCGCCTGGCACGTTCCGAGCAGGTGTAGCAATGCGGCCCCAACCCCAGCCCTCACAAAAATGCGACACCAGTGCTTCACGTACATAACTACGCTCTAGAAATACCATGGGTACAGGGGGAGGGGCACCATCATGGCACGCCCGAAACAAGACTTCAACCGCACCAGGGGCTGCCAATTTTTAATTTTCTCTTACTTTCAGGACTCCATTCTTCGGAAGGCCTGTTCGGCAGTTCAAGTGCCGCACAAACGATGCAAGAACCAGGAAAGCAGACAAGCCATGCCGCATTACGGAACTCCCAGGTGGTCTCTATCACGAGCGGTATACCTGTTTCGCATACCATTCCGCATCCTGCCACTGGAACGGACATGTTAAATAGTCCAACCTTTTGCTTATCACATTATTTGTATCGTTCTGCTTTGATCGCAGCCCCCTTTTTTATAAACAATGCATAGCTTTTGTCTATTTTTGCATTACTCTTTTTTTTACAAATATATGTTCCTTAATGACATGTTGCACCCGTACACTTTGGTACGGCCAAAATACGCCAGGGGCTTTAGTACCCCTCAATATGGTGTGAGAAGTCCGAACACTTTAACAAGTGCGGCACCTCGAACCTATATCATTATATGCATCGGCTCCGAATCATGTCTTGGGTCAATAGTTGGGTTTGCCCGGCTCCTATGTTTTGGTGCCTTATGTTCCGCTATATCGGCTAAGGTAGCACTAGGAGAACTACTGTGATTGTGCCCCAGTTGAGCTGGGTCGAGCACCTCAGTAGAGAAAGCTAAAACTGACTGTCATGATGAAGCGAGAGCTGGTCGCTGTTCGAGAGGTTTTTCGAGTCCCTAAAGACTTATGCCGCTTAGAGCGAGGAGTCGGCTCTGTCCGGCCAAGGCGTGGATAGCGCCCCGAAATCGGTCTTCCGAATACCAGGGGCTTCGCCGAAATTTAAAATTATAGAATTCTATGTCTAAGTGAGAGTGTTCACGCATTATAGTCTGATTGCCTTGTTCGTTGTGCTGAGCGCCTCCCTCGAAGGACCCAAACATGGGAAAAAGAGCGCCCATGTTTATCCCCGAACACCCCAGCACTAGCGGCACGGGGGCAGAAGCCGATGACTCGCCATCTCTCAGAATTGATAAACAGTCGCACAGAAGGTAATATTTTAAATTCAAAACAGCATTGCTTAGCGCATATGAACAACTTTTCAGTGCACAGGACAAAACGAGCGAGTTTTACTCAAAAATTACATCCCTGGAACATTCATCCGCCATAAGGCGGGCACCCTTCAGAACATCCTTATAATAATTCTCGGGCTTGCGATGCTCTTTCCCCGGCGGTGGCCCATCCTTCACAAGCTTCTCAGCATCTAGCTTGCCCCAGTGCACCTTAGCACGGGTAAGGGCCCTACGGGCACCTTCAATGCAGACGGAGTGCTTGATGACTTCGAGTCTTGGACAGGCCCCCACCAGCCGCCGCACCAGCCCGAAATAGCTCCCAGGCAGAGCCTGTCCAGGCCACAGCTGAACTATGAGGCCCTTCATGGCCTGTTCGGCCGCCTTGTGGAGCTTGACCAGTTGCTTCAGCTGGTCGCTCAGGGGCACGGGGTGTCCGGCCTCAGCATACTGATACCAGAACACCTTCTCTGTCGAGCTGCCCTCCTCGGCTCGATAGAATGCGGCGGCATCGGACACACTACGGGGAAGATCTGCGAATGCTCCTGGAGAGCTCCGGATTCGGGTAAGTAACAAGTAACTCACGTTTATGTGTTTGCTTTGCATAGAAAATGCCTTACCTGCCGCTATCTTCTTCACCTCATCCAACTCCTGGAGGGTCTTCTGGGATTCGGCCTTGGCAGACTTGGCATTTTCAATAGCCACCGCGAGCTCGGACGCTCGCGTCTTTGAGTCAAGCTCCGAACTCTCATGTTTTTCCATGAGAGCCTGGAGCTCTTGCCGCACCTTGCCAACCTGGGCCTCATACTTCTCCCGCTCGATGCGCTCTGTGGCCGCCCTCTTCTCGGCCTCGACCAGCGCTTGCTTAAGGGTCGCCACCTTAGACATGGCCCCCACAATAGCCACGATAATCCTGTCATTTTTTGCAATTGCAGCTTTTTCATATATATATATATATATTTAAACAAGGTATTTCTTACCTTCCTTGTCCTCGAGCTGCTTCTTGGCGCGCCCGAGCTCTTGCTCGGACTGCTCGAGGTTCTGCTTTAGCGTGTCCACTTCTGCAGTCAGTGCGGCGGACACCAGCAGAGAAGCCTGCATACGCATATTGACTCCTTTTTGTTAGACTCATGCGAATTTTATTTGATCCTCTATTCGGCTTTTCTTCTCGAACACCAAACAGAGCATCAGGGGCTACTGTCTATGTGGTAATATTATTTACACATTCTTTACTTACCTCAAAACTTGTTAAAAGGCTAGCACAAGCTTCAGTCAGTCCATTCTTGGCGGACTGAACCTTCTGGACCACCACACTCATAATGGTGTGGTGCTCCTCGTCGATGGAGGCGCCTTTGAGCGCCTCCAACAGACTGTCCGGCGCCTCTGGTTGGACGGGGGTCACCGGCCCGGAGGGCTTGCTCCTCTTGGAAGGAGGTCGCCCGCCGGACTCTGGAACCTTTGAAGGTTCCGGAGCGGTGTCCGGCCTAGAGCCGGACTTGGAGCCCTGGGGGGGTTTATCCCCTTTACTCTTGGAGTCTAGGAGGTCGCCTTGCGGCGCCTCTAGGACCACCTCCTCCTGGCTTGGAACCTGCTGGGACAACACTTCGGCGTCGTCCGTAGGGCGGGGAGAGGAAGCCGTCGGAAGCGAATTCACATCCGACGAGTCCAGTGAACCGCTCGACGATGCGTCGAGCCGGTCTTTTGGTTGGCTGCATAATCATATTCGACATAAGGGAAAGATGTGCAATAAAGGAATACTATGAATTACTCTGGTATCTGGATACTTACGATTTTGCCAGGGGCTTGGCCCTAATCGGCCACTCCTCTCCGCCGTCGTCGGTGTTGGTGGAGTAGTCCGGAGGAAGGGTTTTCCTCTTCTTGGACCCTTCGGCCTCCCCAGTGTGGGCGACCTTCCTTTTCTTCTCTCCCCCCGCTGGAGGGGGAGAGGTCTCTTCTTCCTCCTCCTCGTCTTCACGGGAGGAATGCGCCTTGGAGCCGTCGGATGATGAACCCGATGCCTCCTGGCGCCGAGCACTTTTTCGAGTCCCCGTGGCCTTCTTCGTGGCCTTCTTCTCCGGCACCACGTAGGGTGCCGGAACCAGCAACTTCGCCAAGCGGGCATCGGCTGGGTCTTCGGGCAAAGCAGCCGGACAGTTGATCTGTCCGGACTTCGCCTGCCAATTCTGTCAAAGGAAAGGGAGCTTAGATGTAACACCCTCGATGCGACTATAGCTCCCACGTGTCGAGGCACGACTTAGAGACATAATCGCATTGAAGGCATATGTTGCAAGTTAGGCAATCTTCACAACATCCCATGTAATATGAATAATAAAGGGGAGAACATAGTTGGCTTACACTCGCCACGTCAATCAAGAACATAAATAACATTACATCATCCAAACACTCATGGCCCGACTACGGCGCCAAAATAAACGAGAACCCAACATGCGACACGGTCCTGTTCACCCCCAACTGGGCACCACTACTGATCATCGGGAAAGGAAATGTAGTATCGTTGAGAGTCTTCGTCGAACTCCCGTTTGAGCTCATACGCGTCTCCTGGAGCGGAATCATCAGGCCCTGCATCTGGTGTAATAGTAATCTGTGAGCCACATGGACTCAGCAATCTCGCACCCTCGCGATCAAGACTATTTAAGCTTATAGGTAAGGCAAGGTAAAACATGAGTGGAGCTGCAGCAAGCGACTAGCAAGTATGGTGGCTAACTTATTTGCAAAAGAGAGCGAGAAGAGGAGGCAAAGTGCGACCGAGAAACTATAGAACAACCTGCGCAAACATTACTCCAACACCGTGTCCACTTCCTGGACCCCGCCGAGAAGAGGCCATCACGGTAACACACTCAGTTGATTCATTTTAATTAATTATGGTTCAAGTTATCTACAACTGGACATTAACAAATTCCCATCTGCCCATAACCGCGGGCATGACTTTCGAAAGTTCAATCCCTGCAGGGGAGTCCCAACTTAGACCATGACAAGCTCTCACGGTCAACGAAGGAATAGACCTCCTCCTAAGACGTTCCGATCAGACTCGGTATCTCGGTAACTCAAGACACTTCGACAGGTTAAAACAAGACCAGCAACACCGCTCGAATGTGCCGACAAATCCCGATAGGAGCTGCACATATCTCTTTCTCAGGGCACACTTAGATGAGCCAGGCGTCGGGTAGGCCAGCCCAGAGTTGCCCCTGGTAGCCCCGGACATCGCTCGGTTGGACCAACACTCAGAGGAGCACTGGCCCGGGGGGGTTAAAATAAGATGACCCTGGAGTCTGCAGAACCCAAGGGAAAGAAAAGGCTAGGTGGCAAATGGTAAAACCAAGGTTGGGCATTGCTGGAAAAGCTTTAATCAAGGCGAACTATCAAGGGGTTCCCATTATAACCCAACCGCGTGAGGAACGCAAAATCCGGGAACATAACACCAGTATGACGGAAACTAGGGCGGCAAGAGTGGAACAAAACACTAGGCGAGAGGCCAAGCCTTCCACCCTTTACCAAGTATATAGATGCATTAAGATAACATAGCAATATAATGATATCCCAACAAGTAAATAAAAGATGTTCCAACAAGGAACGACCTCCAATCTTCACCTGCAACTAGCAACGCTATAAGAGGGGCTGAGCAAAGCGGTAACATAGCCAATCAACGGTTTGCTAGGACAATGGTGGCTTATAGGTCTGACATGGCAATTTAGGAGGCTTTCAATCAAGTGGTAGCCATCGTAGCAATGGCATAGCAAAAGAGCGAGCAAACTAGCATAGCAAAGATAGTAGTGATTTCGAGGGTATGATCATCTTGCCTGCACAGTTGTCAGAGTTGACTGGATCCTCAAGAGCAAACTCAACGGGCTCCTCGTTAGCGAACTCGTCTCCCGGATCTACCCAAACAAGACAAACAAGCAACTAGGATACAATCAACCACGTGCAAACTCAGACAACACGATGCAAAGATGGTATGCTATGCGGGATGCGATGCGGGATGCAAAATGCAAGATATGACAGGAAATGCATGAACCTGGCCTCAACTTGGAATTACAAGTGTGCCACTGGAAAGATGAGATGAAATCGCTTGAAAACGATATAAAGAACGCCGGAATCGGAGTTACGGTTTGGAAATGGCAAGCGTTTCAAAAATGACACCGGTCTGCGATTTACAGCAAGTAGGTATCTAAATGCAATGAAATGAACATGCTACAGCCACCAAACATGACAACAGAATACATGGCAGGGATGCACACAAGATGCTTAACAAAAATCTAGCACTGAGATACGGCCAATTCATCCATTATGAGGTTCAAACAAGCATGGCAAAAACGCAAATGCAAAACAGATTTCAGACTTAGTGAAATTAACACTTGTCTGAAATTTCAGATCATGAAGCCCTCTTCGGAGCAGCAAAACAATATGCTACAAGACCTTATTAAGACAAAGAAGAACTTGGCATGGAGCTACTCAACAAGCTTAACAAAAGTCCCTTAGTGACCTTGAGCCAAAAGGGATCAGAAAATATACTAACAAGCACACGAACATAGCAAAAACATAATCAGTTTCAGACTTAGTGAAAAACTGGGACATGCTGAAACATAACTCACGAAGGCATGTTTACGAGCTCGATGCACTCACCACGGTGCAAGTCATGGCAAGACAAGCATACACCCATAAAGAAGGCACAAAATGCAAGCTAGACATGGTAAGAACAATGGCATAGCATGCACGGATCAACTACAATAACATCGGCAAAATCGCAAACAAGTTGACGATCTACACAGATTCACAACGAAGCAAAAGTAGAGCTCGATTGACTCAAGCTAGGGTGCTCCATAATTGCAAACAAAGACATGGATGAATAGAGCACTACAAGATTAACAAAACTCCTTTACTGATCATCCTCAAAAGAGGCACGGATCACTAGAAAACAGCATGGACATATGGCATCGTGAACTAAACAATCCCAGACTTAGTGAAAACTACTAAGTCCCTGAAAACAGATTCACCGGGTGCCTCACTTTGCAAGCTTGCACAAGTCACCACACACATCATAAAAATGCATGGGTTGCACCTATGGAAAGATAACAAAATCCTTAACAAAACATATGTAGGACTCACAGGCATATCATGCACACAATAATCATGGCAAAAATGACAAAAGTCTAAGATGAACTAGCAGATCTGACAATTAACTCAAGTAGCCCTCTTCTAACAGCATTTCGGGCATCAAGATGCACTCAAATGAAAATGATGCAATGGAATGAAATGATGTACTCTCTGAGATGAACATTTTGATATGCTATATGCCCAAATCGGAGCTACGGATGCAAAGTTACGGGGCCGCGAACATGGGCACTTGGAGTAAAAATTCTGAGGACTTGGAGAAAAAAACAACCAGATCTAGGGTTTCGTCGGCGGGCACGCGAACCGAGGCGTTGACTGCGGTGGCCGGCGGGCACTCGCCGGATCCGAGGTCGCCGGCATCGGGGAGGCGGCGGCCAGCGTCGGCGAGGCGGGAGG
>NC_057809.1:575828156-575837572 GCF_018294505.1 Triticum aestivum | reverse complement strand
CTTCGGCGGGCCGGCCGTGCGGCGAAGTGGGCGCGGCGGCTCGCCCTGTCAGAGGGCGAAACGTGGCGCGGTGGCGGCGTCGGACATGTTCGTCGGTGGCGGATGTGTCCGGCGGCGGCGGATCTGGAATTTTTAGGGTTAGGGGGGAGAGGATCCGCGAATTTGGAATGGGGGGGGTGTATATATAGGCATAGGGGGAGCTAGGAGAGTCCAAATGAGGTGCGGTTTTCGGCCACGCGATCATGATCGAACGCTATAGGACATGGAGTAGAGTTTGGTGGGTTTTGGGCCAAATTGGAGGGGTGTTGGGCTGCAACACACACGAGGCCTTTTCGGTCCCTCGGTTAACCGTTGGAGTACCAATCGAAGTCCAAATGGTACGAAACTTGGCAGGCTGTCTACCGGTAGTAAATCAAGGCCGCTTGGCAAGTCTCGGTCCAATCCAGAAATGTTTAAACCCCACACACGAAAGAAAGCTAGAAATGACCACCAGAGGAGAACGAAGCGCCGGAAGGCAAAATGGACAACGGGGAAAATGCTCGAATGCATGAGACGAACACGTATGCAAATGCAATGCACATGATGACATGATAAGAGATGGATGACAATGATAACAACACACGGAGACAAAACCCGAACCCGAGGAAATAAATATAACTTAACGCCGGAAACGGCAAGAGTTGGAGTACAAATAGGGAAAGTTACATCCGGGGTGTTACAACACTCCACCACTACGAAAGGATCTCGTCCCGAGATCTAGGACTGAAAGAACGCCGGGTACTCAGAATGGAGGTGATCCTTGCGTTCCCAGGTAGCTTCACGGTCGGAATGGTGTGACCACTTGACTTTGAGAAATTTGATTGACTTGTTGCGAGTCTTGCATTCAGTCTCTTCAAGAATAGCGACTGGGTGCTCACGATAAGAGAGATCTTCTTGGAGCTCAATGTCCTCGAAATTGACTGTGCGGTCAGGAGTCTTGAAGCACTTTCGAAGCTGAGAGACATGGAACACATCATGAACATTTGCAAAGTTTGAAGGAAGCTCGAGTTGATAGGCGAGGTCGCCTCTCTTGCTGACAATCTTGAAAGGTCCCACGTATCTAGGGGCAAGCTTCCCTTTGATACCGAAGCAACGAGTACCTTTCATAGGAGAGACGCGGAGGTAAACATGATCTCCGATCTCGAAAGCCAAATAACGGTGCTTACTATCATAGTAGCTCTTCTGACGGGATTGGGCTGCTTTGAGGTTATCACGAATGACTTTGCACATTTCTTCTGCTTCTGTGATTAAGTCATTACCCAAAAGTTGACGTTCACCGCTTTCAGACCAGTTGAGAGGGGTACGGCACTTCCTGCCATACATAATTTCAAATGGGGCCTTGCCCGAACTTGCTTGAAAACTGTTGTTGTAGGAGAATTCAGCATAAGGAAGACAATCCTGCCACTTCATGCCGAAGGAGATCACACAAGCCCTGAGCATATCTTCAAGAATCTCGTTGACACGCTCGACTTGACTGCTTGTTTGGGGATGGAAAGCTGTGCTGAAGCGGATGTTCATGCCCATGGCCTTCTGAAAAGAATCCCAAAACTTCGAGGTAAAGATGCTGCCACAGTCTGAAGAGATCACTTGAGGAATACCGTGCAGAGAGACAATGCGAGAGGTATAGAGTTCCGCCAATTGAGCTGCAGTGATCGACTCTTTGATAGGCAGAAAGTGAGCCACTTTGGTGAGTTTGTCGATGACAACGAATATAGCATCATTGCCACGCTTGGACTTTGGAAACCCAGTCACGAAGTCCATCTCAATGTGGTCAAACTTCCATTCTGGAATGGCAAGAGGTTGGAGGAGACCTGCTGGCCTTTGGTGTTCTGCCTTCACTCTTCTGCAGACATCACATTCATTCACGAATTGAGCGATCTCGCGCTTCATTTGAGTCCACCAATAAGCTTGCTTAAGGTACTGATACATCTTCGTGCTCCCAGGGTGGATGGAGAGGAGAGAATTGTGAGCCTCGTTCATGATCACTTTACGGAGGTCACCTTTGGGCACAACAATACGATCCTCGAAGAAGAGAGTGTCCTTGTCATCAAGGCGGTAACACTTGTACTTGGATTGACTCTTGGCAATCCCAATCTTCACCTTTTTCACCATAGCATCAAGAAGCTGGGCTTGGCGAATCTGGTCTTCCAAGGTGGGAGAGACTAGAAGGTTGGCGAGGAATCCTTGAGGAACAACTTGCAGATTAAGTTTGCGGAAAGCTTCACAAAGCTCGGGTTGATAAGGCTTAAGAATCAGACAGTTGCAGTAAGCCTTCCTGCTCAAAGCGTCAGCAATCACATTGGCCTTTCCTGGAGTGTATTCAATACTCGGATTATACTCTTAAATCATTTCGACCCATCGAGTTTGCTTGAGGTTGAGATTAGGCTGAGTGAAGATGTACTTGAGACTCTTGTGATCAGTGAAAATGTCCACTTTTCTTCCCAATAGAAGATGTCTCCAAGTCAAAAGAGCATGCACAACTGCCGCCAACTCGAGATCATGAGTGGGGTAGTTCTTCTCATTAGGCTTCAACTGGCGAGATGTATAAGCAACAACTTTCTTCTCTTGCATCAATACTGCGCCAAGACCTTGGAGAGAGGCATCACAAAAGACCTCGTACGGCTTGGATTCATCAGGTGGAGTCAGAACTGGAGCAGTGATCAACTTCTCTTTCAAAGTGTTAAAAGCAATATCACACTCCGGAGACCAAACATACTTGACGTGCTTCTGAAGAAGATTAGAGAGAGGCTTCGTGATCTTAGAAAAGTTCTCAACGAATCTTCGGCAATAGCTTGCGAGACCGAGAAAACCGCGGAGTTGCTTCACATTCTGAGGAGGTTCCCAATTCACAATTGCAGACACCTTCTTAGGATTCACGGCAATGCCCTTGGCATAGATGATATGACCAAGATAAAGAACCTCATCAAGCCAAAATTCACACTTGGAGAACTTGGCGTAGAATTGATGTTCCCTGAGCTTATCAAGCACCAAACGCAAGTGTTTGGCATGATCTTCCTTGTTCTTGGAGAAAACCAGAATGTCGTCGAGATAGACCAAAACGAAGTCATTGGTGTAGGCATTGAAGATGAAGTTCATCATGCGAGAGAACGTCGGAGGAGCGTTGGCGAGGCCAAAAGACATGACAATGTATTCATATGAACCAAAGCTTGTTCTGCATGCTGTCTTGGGAATATCTTCTTCACGAATGCGAATCTGGTGATAACCCATACGGAGATCAAGCTTGGAGAATACTTGGGCACCTTTGAGTTGTTCGAACAGCTCATTGATGTTGGGAAGTGGGTATTTGTTCTTGATGGTCTTCTTATTCACTGGACGGTAATCAACACAAAGTCGGTTCGTTCCATCCTTCTTCTTGACAAAAAGAACACCACAACCCCACGGAGAAGAACTAGGCCGGATGAGACCCATTCTTTCTTGCTCATCGAGTTGCTTCTTCAGCTCCTTCAACTCTTCAGGTCCAAGCTTGTAAGGACGTTTGCACACAGGTTCCGTGCCAGACTCAAGATCAATAACGAATTCAACTGGCCGGTGCGGAGGCATTCCTGGGAGCTCTTCTGGAAAGACGTCTTGATATTCGCAAACGACTGGAATTTGAGCGATAGCATCCAATTCACCCTTCTCATTGAGAGAAAACAGACGGATAGTATCATCACGAGCGGCAAAGACAATTACATCCTCAGATGAATGAGTCAATTGAATCTGCCTGGCTGCAGAATCAAGATGTGCCTTGTGCTTAGAAAGCCAATCCATTCCGAGAATAAGATCAATATCTGAGTTACCAAGAACCACCGGAGAAGAGAGAAACTTGTAATCGCCCAATGTGATAGCAACATCTGGGGCAAAAGCGCTTGCATTCATGAATTTACCTGGAGAAACAACAGATAACTGTCTAGGCAATTCTTGCAAAGGCAACTCATGCATAGAAACAAATGGCCTCGAGATGAAACAATGCGATGCACCCGTGTCAAAAAGAACTTTTGCGGAAATATCATTAACAAGAAGGTTACCCATGATCACATCTGACGAGTCCTCTGCCTGAGCTGCATTCATCAAGTTGACCTTGGCGGACTTGGGGTTATTCTTGACCACAACTGTACTTGCCGATCTAACTGGAGGAGGAGGAGGAAGACGCCTCTGGTTGAAACACTTGTTGGCATAGTGACCCTTCTGTTGGGACTTGTTGCACGTGACCTCTGAAAGCGGACGGTGATACGGAGCACTCGATCTTGGAGCTTGAGACGAAGTCTTGTTCTGAAAGCCAGGGTTGGGTGGGTGGGAAGAACCACTGCCACCTTTACTCTTCTGCTGATACGGCTGACGGAACGGAGGAGGAGGAAGCCAAAACTTCTGCTACTTGGCCACTTGAGTAGAGGAAGACGGAGTAACATCTCTGACTCTCTTCTTGGAAGCATCACACCTCAACTGAGCAGCCTCTTGCTTCAGTGCCATGTTGTAGAACTCATCGTATCTCAAGGGCTCGAAGAGAACAAGAGCGAGCTGAATATCTTCTCTGAGACCACCCCTGAACTGATATATCATGCTCTTCTCATCAGGGACGTCCTGCTTGGTAAAGCGGGCGAGCTTCTGGAACAACTTGTTGTAGTCATAGACAGACAAAGAGCCTTGCTTCAGATTGCGGAATTCCTCACGCTTGCTTTCAACCACGCTCTGCGGAATATGATGAGCTTGGAAATCTCGACGGAAATCATCCCAAGTGATAACACGTCCACCTCTGGAGTCTTTGTACTGCTGGAACCATTCTGCAGCTTGATCTTTGAGTTGGAAGGAAGCGAACTTAACAAAGTCCTCAGGCCTGACGTTACTGCACTCGAAATGCTTACACAGATCCACAAGCCAATCGTCAGCATCGGTTGCCTCAACACAATTGCTGAAAGTCTTTGGCCCGTTAGCAAGGAACTGGTTGAGTGTAGCAAAGTGACTCTGATTGCTGCTTTGATTCCCTTGACTGCCCTGATTGCGCTCTTGAAGAATTTGCATGATCAGCTGTGTGTTTGCATTGGTTGCGGCCATCACAGCTTGCCATGCCTCCGGAGGAGGTGGAGGTGGTGGCGGATCAGGATTCGGAGTCGTGCGTGTTGGAGGAGCCATCCTGAAGAGGGTGACCACCATTAGCACATTGATAGATAAAATATTGAAGCTGAATCTAACGGAATGAAAATTGCAACATATAGTCTTCACATCCGAACAAAATGAACGAATGCATTCCTCTTGAAATGGTCACATATCCATAAATTGAGAAGCCACGTAGAATTAAGGTAGAGAAATAAATCAACAAGGTACGGATCAAGAACGAATAATCAGTAAGAAATCCCAATCTCAAACCAATATCCGTGGAAGAAGAACTAGAGCTACTAGAATTCCCACCTATGAAACTTCCGAAGCTTTCCGGTTATGCAATCAGGTGTTGGGGATACAGGGGAAGCATAATATCTCACCCAAACTAGCAAATCCTACATCCAGCTGTATCCATCCTTCAACACATAACCAAGAAACCTTCGGAAACCATCTACCTCAACCTTCGAAAATCATCCGTTATACAAGTTATGGCGATACTCCCGAACTCCCGCCCCAGTACTGGGTGGCGTCGAGGTTATCTCACCAACGAACTGCATAAAAGAGATTTTTGATGTCGGCGTACTAAACTCAGGTATTCCAGAACTGCAACGATAAAATTATGATGACAACACCTTAGAGGTCAACTCCCCGGGACACTTCCACTAAACCCCTGACAGGAGGCACCAAGACAATGTTCTCATCATAAAACCATCAGAACGATTCCAAGATACTCGCGTGATCCTAATTTTTTTTTGTGAAATTGGAGAAGAGAAGAGTCAAAACTCTACGTCAGGATGCCTTACCAGAGCGATGAGGAGACTGGGAAGTAAAAAGAATTCCTAAACTCTCCGATATATAATTCCTAAAGACTCAAAACATTTTTCTAGACACGACTCGGCCGCTAAAAACGATCAAGCAATGGGGATCCTAAGGTCGGGGAAGGCTCTGATACCAACTTGTAACACCCTCGATGCGACTATAGCTCCCACGTGTCGAGGCACGACTTAGAGACATAATCGCATTGAAGGCATATGTCGCAAGTTAGGCAATCTTCACAACATCCCATGTAATATGAATAATAAAGGGGAGAACATAGTTGGCTTACACTCGCCACGTCAATCAAGAACATAAATAACATTACATCATCCAAACACTCGTGGCCCGAGTACGGCGCCAAAATAAAAGAGAACCCAACATGCGACACGGTCCCGTTCACCCCCAACTGGGCACCACTACTGATCATCGGGAAAGGAAACATAGTATCGTTGAGAGTTTTCGTCGAACTCCCATTTGAGCTCATACGCGTCTCCTGGAGTGGAATCATCAGGCCCTGCATCTGGTGTAATAGTAATGTATGAGCCACAGGGACTCAGCAATCTCGCACCCTCGCGATCAAGACTATTTAAGCTTATAGGTAAGGCAAGGTAAAACATGAGTGGAGCTGCAGCAAGCGACTAGCAAGTATGGTGGCTAACTTATTCGCAAAAGAGAGCGAGAAGAGGAGGCAAAGCGCGAGCGAGAAACTAGAGAACAACCTGCGCAAACATTACTCCAACATCGTGTCCACTTCCTGGACCCTGCCGAGAAGAGGCCATCACGGTAACACACTCAGTTGATTCATTTTAGTTAATTAAGGTTCAAGTTATCTACAACCGGACATTAACAAATTCCCATCTGCCCATAACCGCGGGCACGACTTTCGAAAGTTCAATCCCTGCAGGGGAGTCCCAACTTAGCCCATGACAAGCTCTCACGGTCAATGAAGGAATATACCTCCTCCCAAGACGTTCCGATCAGACTCAGTATCTCGGTAACTCAAGACACTTCGACAGGTTAAAACAAGACCAGCAACACCGCTCGAATGTGCCGACAAATCCCGATAGGAGCTGCACGTATCTCTTTCTCAGGGCACACTCAGATGAGCCAGACGTCGGGTAGGCCAGCCCAAAGTTGCCCCTGGTAGCCCCGGACATCGCTCGGTGGGACCAACACTCAGAGGAGCACTGGCCCGGGGGGTTAAAATAAGATGACCCTAGAGTCTGCAGAACCCAAGGGAAAGAAAAGGCTAGGTGGCAAATGGTAAAACCAAGGTTGGGCATTGCTGGAAAAGCTTTAATCAAGGCGAACTATCAAGGGGTTCCCATTATAACCCAACCGCGTGAGGAACGCAAAATCCGGGAACATAACACCGATATGACAGAAACTAGGGCGGCAAGAGTGGAACAAAACACTAGGCGAGAGGCCGAGCCTTCCACCCTTTACCAAGTATATAGATGCATTAAGATAACATAGCAATATAATGATATCCCAACAAGTAAATAAAAGATGTTCCAACAAGGAACGGCCTCCAATCTTCACCTGCAACTAGCAACGCTATAAGAGGGGCTGAGCAAAGTGGTAAGATAGCCAATCAACGGTTTGCTAGGAAAATGGTGGGTTAGAGGTTTGACATGGAAATTTAGGAGGCTTTCAAGCAAGTGGTAGGCAACGTAGCAATGGCATAGCAAAAGAGCGAGCAAACTAGCATAGCAATGATAGTAGTGATTTCGAGGGTATGATCATCTTGCCTGCACAGTTGTCAGAGTTGACTGGATCCTCAAGAGCAAACTCAACGGGCTCCTCGTTAGCGAACTCGTCTCCTAGCTCTACCCAAACAAGACAAACAAGCAAAAAGGATACAATCAACCACGTGCAAACTCAGACAACACGATGCAAAGATGGTATGCTATGCGGGAAGCGATGCGGGATGCAAAATGCAAGATATGACAGGAAATGCATCAAACTGGCCTCAACTTGGAATTCCAAGTGTGCTACTAGAAAGATGAGATGAAATCGCTTGAAAACGATATAAAGAACGCCGGAATCGGAGTTACGGTTTGGAAATGGCAAGCGTTTCAAAAATGACACCGGTCTGCGATTTACAGCAAGTAGGCATCTAAATGTAATGAAATGAACATGCTACAGCCATCAAACATGACCACAAAATACATGGCAGGGATGCACACAAGATGCTTAACAAAAATCTAGCACTGAGCTACGGCCAATTCATCCATTATGAGGTTCAAACAAGCATGGCAAAAATGCAAATGCAAAACAGATTTCAGACTTAGTGAAATTAACACTTGTCTGAAATTTTAGATCATGAAGCCCTCTTCGGAGCAGCAAAACAACATGCTACAGGACCTTATTAAGACAAAGAAGAACATGGCATGGAGCTACTCAACAAGCTTAACAAAAGTCCCTTAGTGACCTTGAGCCAAAAGGGATCACAAAATATACTAACAAGCACACGAACATAGCAAAAACATAATCAATTTCAGACTTAGTGAAAAACTGGGACATGCTGAAACTTAACTCACGAAGGCATGTTTACGAGCTCGATGCACTCACCACGGTGCAAGTCATGGCAAGACAAGCATACACCCATAAAGAAGGCACAAAATACAAGCTAGACATGGCAAGAACAATGGCATAGCATGCACGGATCAACTACAATAACATCGGCAAAATCGCAAACAAGTTGACGATCTGCCCAGATTCACAACGAAGCAAAAGTAGAGCTCGATTGACTCAAGCTAGGGTGCTCCATAATTGCAAACAAAGACATGGATGAATAGAGCACTACAAGATTAACAAAACTCCTTTACTGATCATCCTCAAAAGAGGCACGGATCACTAGAAAACAGCATGGACATATGGCATCGTGAACTAAACAATCCCAGACTTAGTGAAAACTACTAAGTCCCTGAAAACAGATTCACCGGGTGCCTCACTTTGCAAGCTTGCACAAGTCACCACACACATCATAAAAATGCATGGGTTGCACCTATGGAAAGATAACAAAATCCTTAACAAAACATATGTAGGACTCATAGACATATCATGCACACAATAATCATGGCAAAAATGACAAAAGTCTAAGATGAACTAGCAGATCTGACAATTAACTTAAGTAGCCCTCTTCTAACAGCATTTCGGGCATCAAGATGCACTCAAATGAAAATGATGCAATGGAATGAAATGATGTACTCTCTGAGATGAACATTTTGATATGCTATATGCCCAAATCGGAGCTACGGATGCAAAGTTACGGGGTCGCGAACATGGGCACTTGGAGTAAAAATTCTGAGGACTTGGAGAAAAAAACAACCAGATCTAGGGTTTCGTCGGTGGGCACGCGAACCGAGGCGTTGACTACGGTGGCCGGCGGGCGCTCGCCAGATCCGAGGTCGCCGGCGTCGGGGAGGCGGCGGCCGGCGTCGGCGAGGCGGGAGGAGGCC
>NC_057809.1:575785400-575827788 GCF_018294505.1 Triticum aestivum | reverse complement strand
GGCGGCTTCGGTAGGCGGCGGCGGGGCGATGCGGGTCTGGAGGGCCCGCGGCGGGCTTCGGCGGGCCGGTCGTGCGGCGAAGTGCGCGCGGCGGCTCGCCCTGTCAGAGGGCGACACATGGCGCGGTGGCGGCGTCGGACATGTCCGGCGGTGGCAGATGTGTCCGGCGGCGGCGGATCTGGAATTTTTAGGGTTAGGGGGGAGAGGATCCGCGAATTTGGAATGGGGGGTGTATATATAGGCATAGGGGAGCTAGGAGAGTCCAAATGAGGTGCGGTTTTTGGCCACGCGATCGTGATCGAATGCTCTAGGACATGGAGCAGAGTTTGGTGGGTTTTGGGCCAAATTGGAGGGGTGTTGGGCTGCAACACACACGAGGCCTTTTCGGTCCCTTGGTTAACCGTTGGAGTAGCAAACGAAGTCCAAATGGTACGAAACTTGGCAGGCGGTCTACCGATAGTAAACCAAGGCCGCTTGGCAAGTCTCGCTCCAATCCGGAAATGTTTAAACCCCACACACGAAAGAAAGCTAGAAATGACCACCGGAGGAGAACGAAGCGCCGGAATGCAAAACAGACAACGGGGAAAATGCTCGAATGCATGAGACGAACACGTATGGAAATGCAATGCACATGATGACATGATAAGAGATGCATGACAACGATAACAACACATGGAGCAAAACCCGAACCCGAGGAAATAAATATAACTTAACGCCGGAAACGGCAAGAGTTGGAGTACAAATAGGGAAAGTTACATCCGGGGTGTTACATTAGATCCCGCATAGAGTTAAACTATGGAAAACTAATACCCTGTAAAAGGTACAAACAAATTACCGCGCTAGCGTGACGCTGCGCGCTGAATCCGCGATCCTCGGTAGCGGATGCGAGAGCTTCGGTGCCCTTGAAAAGCACCTTCCAGGCATCTTCGTACGTCGTGTCGAAGAGCCTGCTCAGAGTTCGGTGCTGCGCCGGGTTGAACTCCCACAGATTGAAGGCCCGTTGTTGACACGGGAGGATCCGCCGGATGAGCATAACCTAGACTACGTTGACAAGCTTGAGCTGCTTGTCGACCAGGGTTTGGATGCATGTTTGCAGTCCAGTCACCTCTTCTTTGCTGCCCCACGACAGGCCCGTATCTTTCCAGGACGTGAGCCGCGTTGGGGGTCCGGACCGGAACTCGGGTGCTGCGACCCACTCAGGATCGCGCGGCTCGGTGATGTAAAACCACCCCGATTGCCACCCCTTCAGGGTCTCGACAAAGGAGCCCTTGAGCCATAAGACGTTGGGCATCTTGCCCACCATGGCGCCTCCGCACTCCGCCTGGTTGCCGCGCACCACCTTCGGCTTGACATTGAAAATCTTGAGCCATAGGCCGAAATGGGGGCGGATGCAGAGGAAGGCCTCGCACACGACGATAAACCCCGAGATGTTGAGGATGAAGTTCGGGGCCAGATCATAGAAATCCAGCCCGTAGTAGAACATGAGTCCCCGGACGAATGGGCGGATCGGAAAGCCCAGTCCGCGGAGGAAGTGTGGAAGGAACACTACCCTCTCATGGGGCCTTGGGGAGGGGAGGAGCTGCCCCTCTTCGGGAAGCCGGTACGCGATGTCGTTAGACAAGTATCCGACCTTCCTTAGTTTTTTGATGTGTCCCTCCATGACGGAGGAGACCATCCACTTGCCTCCCGCTCCGGACATGGCTAGAGAAGGTTGAGGTGTGGAGTGCGGACTTGGGCGCTAGAGCTCGAGTGCGTGAAAATGGATAGGCAAAGGAGGAAGAAGGCTTAGGTGAAAAGGTGGATCCTTATCCCCTTATATGGATGGACGCAACTACGTGTCCCCACCAGCCTGGTAAAACTCGCTTATCTCCAAGCGCCGTAATCAATGGCGCGGTTGGGTTACCCACGCCCGTATTGATGAGAATACCGGAATAAGGGGACACGATCTCTGCTTTAACAAGACGTGCCGAGGAAACCGCCTCGCATGACACGCTGAGGTGGGACAATAAAATGATTCGAATAAAGGCTTGGCCGTGGTGCGATGTCACACTACGGAATACGTCAGCAGATTAGATTTGTGTAAATATTATTCTCTCTATGGCAATATGTGGAAACTTATTTTGCAGAGCCGGACACTATCTTTGTGTTCAAAATCTTCTATGAAGTACTTGGAGGAGGAACCCGCCTTGCAATGCCGAAGACAAACTGCGCGCCGGACTCGTCGTCATTGAAGCCTGGTTCAGGGGCTACTAAGGGAGTCCTGGATTAGGGGGTGTCCGGATGGCCGGACAATACCTTCAGCCGGACTCCTGGACTATGAAGATACAAGATTGAAGACTTCGTCACGTGTCCGGAAGGGACTTTCCTTGGCGTGGAAGGCAAGCTTGGTGATACGGATGTGTAGACCTCCTTCCATTGTAACCGACTTTGTGTAACCCTAACCCTATCCGATGTCTATATAAACCGGAGGGTTTTAGTCTGTAGGACAACAAACGGAACAACAATCATACCATAGGCTAGCTTCTAGGGTTTAGCCTCTCCGATCTCGTGGTAGATCTACTCTTGTACTACCCATATCATCAATATTAATCAAGCAGGACGTAGGGTTTTACCTCCATCAAGATGGCCCGAACCGGGGTAAAACTTCGTGTCCCTTGCCTCCTGTTACCATCCGGTCTAGACCCACAGTTATGGACCCCCTACCCGAGATCTGCCGGTTTTGACACCGACAGTAAGTACTTGTGAATTGCGTTTTGTGCACTAACCCATGCTATGTGTTTATGGGTTAGGTATTTCTTATGGGCTTGCATCAAAAGAAAGATTTTGAGTAGCCTATGCGAGGATGACATAAGGTGGTGATGGTCATCGAGTTTGAGGAGTCCAAGTGCATGATGAGAAGCTGGAACTTACATGTTTTGAATCTTGCGGTCCATATTTGTTGGGAAACGTAGTAATTTTAAAAAAATCCTACGCACACGCAAGATCATGGTGATGCATAGAAACGAGAGAGGAGAGTGTTGTCCACGTACCCTCGTAGACCGAAAGCGGAAGCGTTAGCACAACGCGGTTGATGTAGTCGTACGTCTTCACGATCCGACCGATCAAGTACCGAACGTACGTCACCTCCGAGTTCAGCACACGTTCAGCCCGATGACATCCCTCGAACTCCGATCCAGCCGAGTGTTGAGGGAGAGCTTCGTCAGCATGATGGCGTCGTGATGATGATGATGTTCTACCGACGCAGGGCTACGCCTAAGCACCGCCACAGTATTATCGAGGTGGACTATGGTGGAGGGGTGCACCGCACACGACTAAAAGATCAAACGATCAATTGTTGTGTCTATGGGGTGCCCCCCTGCCCCTGTATATAAAGGAGCAATGGGAGGAGGCGCCCGGCCAGGGAGAGGCGCGCCAAGGGGGAGTCCTACTCCCCCTAGGAGTAGGACTCCTCCTATTCCTAGTAGGAGTAGGAGAGGGGGAAGGAAAGGGAGAGTCGGAGAAGGAAAGAGGGGGCCGGGCCCCTTGTTCTAAACCAATTCGGTTTGGGCCTTGGGGGGCGCCCCACACTCCCCTTGATGCCCTCTATTTCCACTAAGGCCCATGGCCCATTAAGCCCCCGGGGGGTTCCGGTAACCCCCGGTACTCTGGTAAAATCCCGATTTCACCCGGAACACTTCCAATATCCAAATATAGGCTTCCAACATATCAATCTTTATGTCTCGACCATTTCGAGACTCCTCGTCATGTCCATGATCACATCCGGGACTCCGAACAACCTTCGGTACATCAAAACATATAAACTCATAATATAACTGTCATCGAAACGTTAAGCGTGCGGACCCTACGGGTTCGAGAACTATGTAGACATGACCGAGACACGTCTCTGATCAATAACCAATAGTGGAACCTGGATGTTCATATTGGCTCCCACATATTCTACGAAGATCTTTATCGGTCAGACCGCATAACAACACACGTTGTTCCTTTTGTCATCGGTATGTTACTTGCCCGAAATTCGATCGTCGGTATCTTAATACCTAGTTCAATCTCGTTACCAGCAAGTCTCTTTACTCATTCTGTAATACATCATCCCGCAACTAACTCATTAGTTGCAATGCTTGCAAGGCTTAAGTGATGTGCATTACCGAGAGGGCCCAGAGATACCTCTCCGACAATCGGAGTGACAAATCCTAATCTCGAAATACGCCAACCCAACAAGTACCTTTGGAGGCACCTATAGAGCACCTTTATAATCACCCAGTTACGTTGTGACGTTTGGTAGCACACAAAGTGTTCCTCCGATAAACGGGAGTTGCATAATCTCATAGACATAGGAACATGTATAAGTCATGAAGAAAGAAAAAGCAACAAACTAAACAAACAAGTGCTATGCTAACGGAATGGGTCAAGTCAATCACATCATTCTCTAATGATGTGACCCCGTTAATCAAATGACAACTCATGTCTATGGTTAGGAAACATAACCATCTTTGATCAACGAGCTAGTCAAGTAGAGGCATACTACTGACACTCTGATTGTCTATGTATTCACACATGTATTATGTTTCTGGTTAATACAATTCTAGCATGAATAATAAACATTTATAATGATATAAGGAAATAAATAATAACTTTATTATTGCCTCTAGGGCATATTTCCTTCAGTCTCCCATTTGCACTAGAGTCAATAATCTAGTTCACATCGCCATGTGATTTAATACCAATAGTTCACATCACCATGTGATTAACACCCATAGTTCACATCGACATGTGGCCAACACCCAAAGGGTTTACTAGAGTCAATAATCTAGTTCACATCGCTATGTGATTAACACCCAAAGAGTACTTAGGTGTGATCATGTTTTGCTTGTGAGAAAAGTTTAGTCAACGGGTCTGCCACATTCAGATCCGTAAGTATTTTGCAAATTTCTATGTTAACAATGCTCTGCACGGAGCTACTCTAGCTAATTGCTCCTACTTTCAATATGTATCCAGATTGAGACTTTGAGTCATCTGGATTAGTGTCAAAACTTGCATCGACATAACCCTTTACGATGAACCTTTTGTCACCTCCATAATAGAGAAACATATCCTTATTCCACTAAGGATAATTTTGACCAATGTTCAGTGATCTACTCCTAGATCACTATTGTACTCCCTTGCCAAACTCAGGGCAGGGTATACAATAGGTCTGGTACACAACATGGCATACTTTATAGAACCTATTGCTGAGGCATAGGGAATGACTTTCATTCTCTCTCTATCTTCTGTCGTGGTCGGGTTTTGAGTCTTACTCAGTTTCACACCTTGTAACACAGGCAAGAACTCTTTCTTTGACTGCTCCATTTTGAACTACTTCAAAATCTTGTCAAGGTATGTACTCATTGAAAAACTTATCAAGCGTCTTGATCTATCTCTATAAATCTTGATGCTCAATATGTAAGCAGCTTCACCGAGGTATTTCTTTGAAAAACTCCTTTCAAACACTCCTTTATGCTTTGCAGAATAATTCTACATTATCTCCGATCAACAATATGTCATTCACATATACTTATCAGAAATGATGTAGTGCTCCCACTCACTTTCTTGAAAATACAGGCTTCACCGCAAGACTGTATAAAACTATATGCTTTGATCAACTTATCAAAGTGTATATTCCAACTCCGAGATGCTTGCACCAGTCCATAGATGGATCGCTGGAGCTTGCATATTTTGTTAGTACCTCTAGGATTGAAAAAACCTTCTGGTTGCATCATATACAACTCTTCTTTAATACATCCATTAAGAATGCAGTTTTGTTTATTCAATTGCCAGATTTCATAAAATGCGGCAATTGCTAACATGATTCGGACAGACTTAAGCATAGATACGAGTGAGAAACTCTCATCGTAGTCAACACCTTGAACTTGTCGAAAACCCTTTTGCGACAATTCTAGCTTTGTAGATAGTAACACTACTATCAGCGTTCGTCTTCCTCTTGAAGATCCATTCAATCTCAATGGCTCTCCGATCATTGGGCAAGTCAATCAAAGTCCATACTTTGTTCTCATACATGGATCTCATCTCAGATTTCATGGCCTCAAACAATTTCGCAGAATCTGGGCTCATCATCGCTTCCTCATAGTTCGTAGGCTCGTCATGGTCAAGTAACATGACCTCCAGAACAGGATTACCGTACCACTCTAGTGCGGATCTCACTCTGGTTTACCTACGAGGTTTGGTAGTAACTTGATCTGAAGTTACATGATCATCATCATTAGCTTCCTCACTAATTGGTGTAGTAGTCACAGGAACAGATTTCTGTGATGAACTAGTTTCCAATAAGGGAGCAGGTACAGTTACCTCATCAAGTTCTACTTACCTCCCACTCACTTCTTTCAAGAGAAACTCCTTCTCTATAAAGGATCCATTCTCAGCAATGAATATCTTGCCTTCGGATCTATGATAGAAGGTATACCCAACATTTTATTTTGGGTATCCTATGAAGAAGCACTTCTCCAATTTGGGTTTGAGTTTATCAGGTTGAAACTTTTTCACATAAGCATTGCAACATCAAACTTTAAGAAACGACAGCTTAGGTTTCTTGCCAAACCATAGTTCATACGGTGTCGTCTCAACGGATTTAGATGGTGCCCTATTTAACGTGAATGTAGCTGTCTCTAATGCATAACCCCAAAATGATAGTGGTAACTTGGTAAGAGACATCATAGATCACACCATATCTAATAAAGTACGGTTACGGCGTTCGGACACACCATTACACTGTGGTGTTCCAGGTGGCGTGAGTAGTGAAACTATTTCACATTGTTTTAACTGAAGGCCAAACTCGTAACTCAAATATTTTAGTTCTGCGATCATATCGTAGAAAATTTTATTTTTGTTACGATGATTATCCACTTCACTCTGAAATTCTTTGAACTTTTCAAATGTTTCAGACTTGTGTTTCATCAAGTAGATATACTCATATCTGCTCAAATCATCTGTGAAGATCAGAAAATAATGATACCTGCCGCGAGCCTCAATATTCATCGGACCACATACATCAGTATGTATGATTTCCAACAAATATGTTGCTCGCTCCATTGTTCCGGAGAACGGAGTCTTAGTCATCTTGCCCATGAGGCATGGTTCGCAAGCATCAACTGATTCATAATCAAGTGATTCCAAAAGCCCATCAGCATGGATTTTCTTCATGCGCTTTACACCAATATGACCTAAACGGCAGTGCCACAAATAAGTTGCACTATCATTATTAACTTTGCATCTTTTGGCTTCAATATTATGAAAATGTGTATCACCACGATCGAGATCCAACAAACCATTTTCATTGGGTGTATGACCATAGAATGTTTTATTCATGTAAACAAAAGAACAATTATGCTCTAACTTACATGAATATCCGTATTGCAATAAACATGATCCAATCATATTTATGCTCAATGCAAACACTAAATAACATTTATTTTAGGTTTAACACTAATCCCGAAAGTATAGGGAGTGTGCTATGATGATCATATCAATCTTGGAACCATTTCCAATACACATCGTCACTTCACCCTTAACTAGTCTCTATTTATTCTGCAACTCCCGTTTCGAGTTACTATTCTTAGCAACTGAACTAGTATCAAATACTGAGGGGTTGCTATAAACATTAGTAAAGTACACATCAATAACATGTATATCAAATATACCTATGTTCACTTTTCCATCCTTCTTATCCGCCAATTACTTGGGGTAGTTCCGCTTCCAATGACCAGTCCCTTTGTAGTAGAAGCACTCAGTTTCAGGCTTAGGTCCAGACTTGGGTTTTTTCACTTGAGCAACAACTTGTTTGCTGTTCTTCTTGAAGTTCCCCTTTCTTCCCTTTGTCCCTTTACTTGAAACTAGTGGTTTTGTTTACCATCAACACTTGATGCTTTTCTTGATTTCTACCTTCGTCGACTTCAGCATCACGAAGAGCTTGGGAATCGTTTCCATTATCCCTTGCATTGCATATTATAGTTCATCACGAAGTTCTACTAACTTGGAGATGGTGACTAGAGAATTCTGTCAATCACTATTTTATCTGGAAGATTAACTCCCACTTGATTCAAGCGATTATAGTACCCAGACAATCTGAGCACATGCTCACTGCTTGAGCTATTCTCCTCCATCTTTTAGCTATAAACTTGTTGGAGACTTCATATCTCTCAACTCGGGTATTTACTTGAAATATTAACTTCAACTTCGGGAACATCTCATATGGTTCATGACGTTCAAAACGTCTTTGAAGTCCCGATTCTAAGCCGTTTAAGAATGGTGCACTAAACTATCAAGTAGTCATCATATTGAGCTAGCCAAACATTCATAACATCTGCATCTGCTCCCGCAATAGGTTTGTCACCTAGCGGTGCATCAAGGACATAATTCTTCTATGCATCAATGAGGATAAACCTCAGATCACGGATCCAATCTGCATCATTGCTACTAACATCTTTCAGCTTAGTTTTCTCTAGGAACATAAGCTAAACGCGAGCTTTTGATCTACAACATAGATATGCTAATACTACCAGGACTAAGTTCATGATAAATTTAAGTTCAATTAATCATATTATTTAATGAACTCCCACTTAGATAGACATCCCTCTAATCCTCTAAGTGATCACGTGATCCATATCAACTAAACCATGTCCGATCATCGCGTGAGATGGAGTAGTTTTAATGGTGAACATCATTATGTTGATCATATCTACTATATGATTCACGCTCGACCTTTCGGTCTCCATGTTTCGAGGCCATATCTTTTATATGCTAGGCTCGTCAAGTTTAACCTGAGTATTCCGCGTATGCAACTGTTTTGCACCCGTTGTATTTGAACGTAGAGCCTATCAGACCCGATCATCACGTGGTGTCTCAGCACGAAGAACTTTCACAACAGTGCATACTCAGGGTGAATGCTTATACTTTGATAATTTAGTGAGGGATCATCTTATAATGCTATCGTCAATCAAAGTAAGATAAGATGCATAAAAGATAAACATCACATGCAATCAATATAAGGGATATGATATGGCCATCATCATCTTGTGCTTGTGATCTCCATCTCCAAACCACCGTCATGATCACCATCGTCACCGCCGCGACACCTTGATCTCCGTTGTAGCATCGTTGTCGTCTCGCCAATCTTATGCTTCTACGACTATCGCTACCGCTTAGTGATAAAGTAAAGCATTACAGGGCGATTGCATTGCATACAATAAAGCGACAACCATATGGCTCCTGCCAGTTGCCAATAACTCGATTACAAAACATGATCATCTCATACAATAAAATTTAGCATCATGTCTTGACCATATCACATCACATCATGCCCTGCAAAAACAAGTTAGACGTCCTCTACTTCGTTGTTGCAAATTTTATGTGGCTGCTATGGGCTTAGCAAGAACCGTTCTTACCTACGCATCAAAACCACAACGGTAGTTTGTCAAGTTGGTGTTGTTTTAACCTTCACAAGGACCGGGCGTAGCCATACTCGGTTCAACTAAAGTTGGAGAAACTGACACTCGCCAGCCACCTGTGTGCAAAGCACGTCGGTAGAACCAGTCTCGCGTAACCGTACGCGTAATGTCGGTCCGGGCCTCTTAATCCAACAATACCGCCGAACCAAAGTATGACATGCTGGTAAGCAGTATGACCTATATCGCCCACAACTCACTTGTGTTCTACTCGTGCATATGACATCTACGCATAAAACCTGGCTCGGATGCCACTGTTGGGAAACGTAGTAATTTCAAAAAAATTCCTACGCACACGCAAGATCATGGTGATGCATAGCAACGAGAGGGGAGAGTGTTGTCCACATACCCTCGTAGACCGAAAGCGGAAGCGTTAGCACAACGCAGTTGATGTAGTCGTACGTCTTCACGATCCGACCGATCAAGTACCAAATGTACGGCACCTCCGAGTTCAGCAGACATTCAGCCTGATGATGTCCCTCGAACTCCGATCCAGCTGAGTGTTCAGGGAGAGTTTCGTCAGCATGACGGCGTGGTGACGATGATGATGTTCTACCGACGCAGGGCTTCGCCTAAGCACCGCTACAGTATTATCGAGGTGGACTATGGTGGAGGGGGCACCACACATGGCTAAAAGGTCAAACGATCAATTGTTGTGTCTATGGGGTGCCCCTACCCCTGTATATAAAGGAGCAAGGGGAGGAGGCGGCCGGCCAGGGAGAGGCGCGCCAAGGAGGAGTCCTACTCCCACCAGGAGTAGGACACCTCCTATTCCTAGTAGGAGTAGGAGAGGGGGAAGGAAAGGGGGAGTAGGAGAAGGAAAGAGGGGTCCGGCCCCCCTTGCCCTAAACCAATTCGGTTTGGGCCTTGGGGGGGGCGCCCCACACTCCCCTTGCTGCCCTCTATTTCCACTAAGGCCCATGTAGGCCCATTAAGCCCCCCCGGGGGGTTCCGGTAACCCCCGGTACTCCGGTAAAATCCCGATTTCACCCGGAACACTTCCGATATCCAAATATAGGCTTCCAATATATCAATCTTTATGTCTCGACCATTTTGAGAGTCCTTGTCATGTCCGTGATCACATCCAGGACTCCGAACAACCTTTGGTACATCAAAACATATAAACTCATAATATAACTGTCATCGAAACGTTAAGCGTGCGGACCCTACGGGTTCGAGAACTACGTAGACATGACCAAGACATGTCTCCGGTCAATAACCAATAGCGGAACCTGGATGTTCATATTGGCTCCCACATATTCTACGAAGATCTTTATCGGTCAGACCGCATAACAACATACGTTGTTCCTTTTGTCATCGGTATGTTACTTGCCCGAGATTCGATCGTCGGTATCTCAATACCTAGTTCAATCTCGTTACCGGCAAGTCTCTTTACTCGTTCTGTAATACATCATCCCACAACTAACTCATTAGTTGCAATGCTTGCAAGGCTTAAGTCATGTGCATTACTGAGAGGGCCCAGAGATACCTCTCCGACAATCGGAGTGATAAATCCTAATCTCGAAATACGCCAACCCAACAAGTACCTTTGGAGACACCTGTAGAGCACCTTTATAATCACCCAGTTACGTTGTGACATTTGGTAGCACACAAAGTGTTCCTCTGGTAAACAGGAGTTGCATAATCTCATAGTCATAGGAACATGTATAAGTCATGAAGAAAGCAATAGCAACAAACTAAACGATCAGGTGCTATGCTAACGGAATGGGTCAAGTCAATCACATCATTCTCTAATGATGTGACCCCGTTAATCAAATGACAACTCATGTCTATGGTTAGGAAACATAACCATCTTTGATCAACGAGCTAGTCAAGTAGAGGCATACTAGTGACACTCTGATTGTCTATGTATTCAGACATGTATTATGTTTCCGGTTAATACAATTCTAGCATGAATAATAAACATTTATCATGATATAAGGAAATAAATAATAACTTTATTATTGCCTCTAGGGCATATTTCCTTCAATATTGTGATTATGTACATGTGAAGATGTGCTTAGATGTATGAAGGCTTCCCTTATTACAATACGGCGAGCAACTTGAGTATCTTCACCAGGTGATTGTGGTCAAGAAAAGGATTCCATCTTGAGACAAGTATAATCATCATCATTAAGCTCAAGTGAAATACGCAAAGCAGAGGTATAACTTAGCTAGGTTTTCCTAGTTTTGACGGTATCATGGTCATGTCCCTTCTGGCCTTCTCCAGTCGTGTTCCTTCTCCTCGTGGTGGCTCTAGGCTGTTCCGGTGTGCTGCCGATGGTGTCGCCTCCGCATCTTGGAGGACGGGCGTCCTGTGGCATGATGGCCATGGCTAGGGAGGCTATGTCCACTTTTCTATCAGTTGGTCATGCGGCAGTTGCCCTTGATACGAGCAGACGAGCCCCCTTCCTAGATCTGGAGGGGCCAGAACTGGGCGGCACGCTCCCTTGGCAACGGCTCAATAGGTGGATGGCCATGTGTTTGCCCCGTCGGCAGTGCCGTCGCATTTTGTCGGTAGTGTACCAACCTAAGCATGGATAGCAATTAGAGGCTGCATTGGGCATCCTAAAGAGAATTTATGACCAAGAAAGATCGCTCCTTGTTATCTGAATATGAAGGAGCAATCGGCTCCACATGTTTACACCATTTCATGATGTATACATTGTTTTCATCAACATCATGAGCTCTTAAACTTTGCGGATTAGGCCAGGAATGGAATCAGCACAAGCATGCATCCGCAATTTATTTTGTCAAAGGACAAGAAATTAAGACCACATGAATAATGTTTACATGCATCAGGACTCGGGAGACAGAGCAGAACATGATATGAGTGTCTCCTTGTGAATCAATCAGGAGATGGAGGCGATCCGAAAGCCGGGAACTCGATCCTGTTGCTGCAGGGCATGCCGCGGGCTGGACGGGGCAGTCGACGAAGCCGGAGGCGTGGGTGTCGACACAGAAGTAGAGACGGTAGAGTTGGCTATTGCCGGACTCGTCGTGGTTGCACTCCACGAACGGCTCGAACCCCGCCCCCTGCTAGATCACGCCCTTGATGGTGCTCAGCGTGTAGTGGCCGCCGTCGAGGGAGACACCGGCGGAGGCGAGGTGGGGTGGAACCGACGGCGGCGGCGTGAAGTTCCCCGTGTCACCTAGGATGAGGGCTGTGGGATTCGGGCTCTGTTTCTCCTGGGCTCTAAAGGAAAATTTCCTATAAGAATTCTATCCTATAGAATTCCTTCAAACCAAAGGAGCTTTGAGTTGTAATCTTTATATTTAAATTATTGTTGCTTTGAAATATTTGCACAACATGGTTATGAACGAAGTATGGTTTATTTATTTTTGTGGGTGAATGAAGTATGATATTTATCTTTTCTTATTTTAAGTGTTTTAAATATTGGATTAAAAACAGACGTGGGCATGTGATGTATAAGATTGGATGGCCGACTCCATTAGCACCGTCCACGGACACGTTCAAACATCTTTGTGGGCGTTTAGGATGTTCGTTTTCAAGTTCCAACCCTAGCTTCCGCCCCCGCACCGCCACTGCACTCCCTGCCGCCACGGCCGCACTCATCCCACCCTGCCGTTGCCGCATTTCACTGCCGCCACCGTGACCTTCTCTCTATGCCGCCGCCGCTTTTCTCTGTCAACATCGCGTTCCCTTCTTCCCACGCCGCCGCCGCCCTCCCTAGCCGCCGTGTTCTCCCTTTGCCCATCCAAACCCTGCCTGGCGCCACCATGTCCTCTCACTCCTCCCTATCCGGAGCCAGCAATCCGTTCGCTGGTCGAGTCCCTGTTCATCTTAATCAAGCCACGTTCACCTACTACACATGGAAGACTTACTTCTCCCTTGTGTTCCACGAGTACAACCTCCTCGATCATGTGGACAGTTTCGTTGATTCGGGTCTCGTGCCCGCTGATCACGAGTGGTCCGCCATCGACGCCGTGCTCATCCAGTGGTTTTATCTCACCATCTCGCCGGACCTGTTTCACATGGTCGTGAGCGATGGTGATGATGTCCACGCCGTCTGAACCAAGATCAATGGACTCTTCACTGACAATCGTCTCCAACGGAGCATCTTTTTTGTAGAAAGAGTTCTCTGGTGTCATCAAGATGATTCCTCCATGGATGAATATTGTTGCCGCCTCATGACTCTTGCCGCCGAGCTCCGCGACATTGGTGCGAAGATTGATGATGATCTTCTGTTGGGTAACGCAGTAATTTCAAAAAAATCCTACGCACACGCAAGATCATGGTGATGCATAGCAACGAGAGGGGAGAGTTTCGTCTACGTACCCTCGTAGACCGTAAGCGGAAGTGTTATGACAACGCGGTTGATGTAGTCATACGTCTTCACAATCGACTGATCTAGTACCGAAAGTACGGCACCTCCGTGATCTGCACACGTTCAGCTCAGTGACGTCCCACGAACTCACGATCAAGCAGAGTGTCGAGGGAGAGCATCGTCAGCACGACGATGTGATGACGGTGTTGATGATGCTACCGGAACAGGGCTTTGCCTAAGCACCGCTACGATATAACCAAGGTGGATTATGGTGGAGGGGGGCACCGCACACGGCTAAGAGATCAATGATCAACTTGTGTGTCTATGGGGTGCCCCCTCCCCCGTATATAAAGAATTGGAGGAGGGGAGGGGGCCGACCTCTCTAGGCGCGCCCCAAGGGAGTCCTAGTCCCACCAGGAGTAGGATCCCCCTTCCCTTTGTTGGTTTTAGGAGAGAAGGAAGGAGGAGGAAGAATGAAGGAAAGGGGGCCGGCCCCCTTCCCAATTCGAATTGGGCTTGGGGGCGCGCCCCCTCCTTGGCTTCTTTCCCCTCTCTTCCACTAAGGCCCAATAAGGCCCATATACCTCCTGGGGGGTCCGGTAATATTCCGGTACTCCGGTATACTCCCGATTTCACCCGGAACCATTCCGATGTCCAAACATAGGCTTCCAATATATCGATATTTATGTCTCGACCATTTCAAGACGCCCTATCATGTCTATGATCAAATCCGGGACTCCGGACTACATTCCGTAATCAAAACACATAAACTCGTAATACCGATCGTCACCGAACGTTAAGCGTGCGGACCCTACGGGTTCGAGAACTATGTAGACATGATCGAGACATGTCTCCGGTCAATAACCAATAGCGGAACCTGGATGCTCATATTGGTTCCTACATATTCTACAAAGATCTTTATCGGTCAAACTGCATAATGATATACGTTGTTCCCTTTGTCATCGGTATATTACTTGCCCGGTATTCGATTGTCGGTATCTCAATACCTGGTTCAATCTCGTTACGGGCAAGTCTCTTTACTCGTTCCGTAATTCTACATACCGTAACTAACTTATTAGCTACATTGCTTGCAAGGCTTATAGTGATGTACATTACTGAGAGGGCCCAGACCTCTCCGACAATCAGAGTGACAAATCCTAATCTTGATCCATGCGGACTCAACAAATACCATCGGACACACCTATAGAGCACCTTTATAATCACGCAGTTATGTTGCGACGTTTGGTAGCACACAAAGTGTTCCTCTGGTATTTGGGAGTTGCATGATCTCATAGTCATAGGAACATGTATAGTTATGGAGAAAGCTATAGCAACAAACTAAACGATCATCGTGCTAACCTAACGGATGGGTCAAGTCAGTCGCATCATTCTCTAATGATGTGATCCTGTTAATCAAATGACAACTCATGTCTATGGTTAGGAAACATAACCATCATTGATTCAACGAGCTAGTCAAGTAGAGGCAAACTAGTGACACTCTGTTTGTCTATGTATTCACACATGTACCAAGTTTTCGGTTAATACAATTCTAGCATGAATAATAAACATTTATCATGATATAAGGAAATATAAATAATAACTTTATTATTGCCTCTAGGGCATATTTCCTTCAGTGTCCCACTTGCACTAGAGTCAATAATCTAGTTCACATCGTCATGTGATTTCACACCAATAGTTCACATCTTTATGTGATTAGTTCACATCTTCATGTGACTAATACCCAAAGGGTTTACTAGAGTCAATAATCTAGTTCACATCGCTATGTGATTAATACCCAAAGAGTGATCATGTTTTTCTTGTGAGAGAACTTTAGTCTACGGGTCTGCAACATTCAGATCCGTATGTATTTCGCAAATTTCTATGTCTACAATACTCTGCACAGAGCTACTCTAGCTAATTGCTCCCACTTTCAATATGTATCCAGATCGAGACTTAGAGTCATCTGGATCGATGTAAAAAGCTTGCATCAACGTAACTCTTTACGATGAACTCTTTTATCACCTCCATAACCGAGAAATATTTCCTTAGTCCTCTAAGGATAATTTTGACCGTTGTCGAGTGATCTACTACTAGATCACTATTGTACTCACCAGAATCATGCTAAGGTATATAATAGGACTGGTACACGGCATAGCATACTTTATAGAACCTATGACTGAGGCATAGGGAATGACTTTTCATCCTCTTTCTATTTTCTGCTGTGGTCAGGTTTTGAGTCTTTACTCAACTTCACACCTTGCAACACAGGCAAGAACTCCTTCTTTGACTGTTCCATTTTGAACTACTTCAAAATCTTGTCAAGGTATGTACTCATTGAAAAATCTTATCAAGCGTCTTGATATATCTCTATAGATCTTGATGCTCAATGTGTAAGCAGCTTCACCCAGGTCTTTTCTTTGAAAAACTCCTTTCAAACACTCCATTATGCTTTCCAGAAAATTCTACATTATTTCTGATCAACAATATGTCATTCACATATACTTATCAGAAATGTTGTAGTGCTTCCATTCACTTTCTTGTAAATATAGGCTTCATCGAAAGTCTGTATAAAACCATATGCTTTGATCACTTTATCAAAGCATATATTCAAACTCCGAGATGCTTGCACCTGTCCATAGATGGATTGCTGGAGCTTGCTCACTTTGTTAGCACCTTTTGGATCGACAAAACCTTCTGGTTGCATCATATACAACTCTTCTTTAAGAAATCCATTAAGGAATGCAATTTTGACATCCACTTGCCAGATTTCATAAAATGCGGCAGCTGCTAACATGATTCGGACAGTTTTTTAAGCATCAATACGAGTGAGAAAATCTCATCGTAGTCAACACCTTGAACTTGTCGAAAACATTTTTGCGACAATTCAAGCTTTATAGATAGTAACACTACTATCAGCGTCTGTCTTCCTCTTGAAGATCCGTTTATTCTCAATGACTCACCAATCATTGGGCAAATCAATCAAAGTCCATACTTTGTTCTCATACAAGGATCCCATATCAGATTTCATGGCCTCAAGCCATTTTGCAGAATCTAGGCTCATCATTGCTTCCTCATAGTTCATAGGTTCGTCATGGTCTAGTAACATGACTTCCAGAATAGGATTACCATACCACTCTGGTGCGGACCGTACTCTAGTTGACCTACGAGGTTCGGTAGTAACTTGATCTAAAGTTTCATGATCATCATCATTAGCTTCCTCACTAATTGGTGTAGGAATCACTGGAAATGATTTCTGTGATGAACTACTTTCCAATTCGGGAGAAGGTACAATTACCTCATCAAGTTCTACTTTCCTCCCACTCACTTCTTTCGAGAGAAACTCCTTCTCTAGAAAGGATCCATTCTTAGCAACAAAATACCTTGCCTTCAGATCTGTGATAGAAGGTGTACCCAACAGTTTCTTTTGGGTATCCTATGAAGCCACACTACTCCGCTTTGGGTTCGAACTTATCAGTTTGAAACTTTTTCACACAAGCATCACAACCTCAAACTTTAAGAAATGACAGATTTGGTTTCTTGCCAAACCATAGTTCATACGTGAATGCAACTGTCTCTAATGCATAACCACAAAACGATAGTAGTAAATCGGTAAGAGACATCATAGATCGCACCATATCCAATAAAGTACGATTACAATGTTCGGACACACCATTATGCTGTGGTGTTCCAGGTGGCGTGAGTTGTGATACGTCTCCAATGTATCTATAATTTTTTATTGTTCCATGCTATTATATTATCAACCTTGGATGTTTTATATGCATTTATATGCTATTTTATATGATTTTTGGGACTAACCTATTAACCTAGAGCCCAGTGTCAGTTTCTATTTTTTCCTTGTTTTAGAATATCGTAGAAAAGGAAAAATTAAACGGAGTCCAATTGACCTGAAACTTCACAGAACTTATTTTTGGATCAGAATAAGCCCAGAAGACTTGGAGTCCATGTAAGGGAAGCTTCGAGGAGGCCACGAGGTAGGGGCGCGCCCACCCCCCTGGGCGCGCCCTCCACCCTCATGGGCCCCTCGTGCCCCCCTGACGTACTTCTTCTACCTATATATCTCCATATAACCTAAAAACATCGTAGAGCACAATTGATCGGGAGTTCCGCCGTCAGAAGCCTCCGTAGCCACCGAAAGCCAATCTAGACCCATTCCGGCACCCTGCCTGAGGGGGAATCCCTCTCCGGTGGCCATCTTCATCATCCTGGTGCTCTCCATGATGAGGAGGGAGTATTTCTCCCTCGGGGCTGAGGGTATCTACTAGTAGCTATGTGTTTGATCTCTCTCTCTCTCTCGTGTTCTTGAGGTGGTACGATCTTGATGTATCGCGAGCTTTGCTATTATAGTTGGATCTTATGATGTTTCTCCCCCTCTACTCTCTTGTAATGGATTGAGTTTTCCCCTTGAAGTTATCTTATCGGATTGAGTCTTTAAAGATTTGAGAACACTTGATGTATGTCTTGCTATGCGTATCTGTGGTGACAATGGGATATCACGTGATTCACTTGATGTATGTTTTGGTGATCAACTTGCGGGTTCCACCCATGAACCTATGCATAGGGGTTGGCACACGTTTTCATCGTGATTCTCCGGTAGAAACTTTGGGGCACTCTTTGAGGTTCTATGTGTTGGTTGAATAGATGAATCTGAGATTGTGTGATGCATATCGTATAATCATACCCACGGATACTTGAGGTGACATTGGAGTATCTAGGTGACATTAGGGTTTTGGTTGATTTGTGTCTTAAGGTGTTATTCTAATACGAACTCTAGGGCTGTTTGTTACACCTATAGGAATAGCCCAACGGATTGATTGGAAAGAATAACTTTGAAGTGGTTTGGTACCCTACCATAATCTCTTCGTTCGTTCTCCGCTATTAGTGACTTTGGAATGACTAATGTTGAGTCCATGGATTATACGCACTCTCACCCTTCCATCATTGCTAGCCGCTCTAGTACCGCGCAATTTTCGCTAGTACCTTAAACCCACTGAGGGAGTCCTGGATTAGGGGGTGTTTGGGTAGCCGGACTATACCTTCAGCCGGACTCCAGGACTATGAAGATACAAGATTGAAGACTTCGTCCCGTGTCCGGATGGGACTTTCCTTGGCATGGAAGGCAAGCTTGGCGATGCGGATATTCAAGATCTCCTACCATTGTAACCGACTCTATGTAACCCTAACCCTATCCGGTGTCTATATAAACCGGAGGGTTTTAGTCCGTAGGACAACTTCATCAACTCCATAGACAACAATCATACCAGAGGCTAGCTTCTAGGGTTTAGCCTCCTCAATCTCGTGGTAGATCCACTCTTGTACTACCCATATCATCAATATTAATCAAGCAGGACGTAGGGTTTTACCTCCATCAAGAGGGCCCGAACCTGGGTAAAACATCGTGTTCCCTGCCTCCTTTTACCATCCGGTCTAGACGCACTGTTCGGGACCCCCTACCCAAGATTTGCCGGTTTTGACACCGACATTGGTGCTTTCATTGAGAGTTCCTCTGTGTCGTCGCCGTTAGGTCCGATGGCTCCTTTGATCATCAACAACGATGCGGTCCAAGGTGAGACCTTTCTCCCCGGACAGATCTTCGTCTTCGGCGGCTTCGCTCTGCGGGCCAATTCTCTTGGCCAATTGGAGCAGATCAAAAGCTACGCCCCTAGCCATCAAGTCAGGTTTGGAAGCTTAAACTACACGGCTGACATCCGCGGAGACTTGATCTTCGACGGGTTCGAGCCACGGCCAAGCGCGCCGCACTATCTCGAGGGGCATGATCTAGCTCTGCCTCCGGGTTGTGTCCTGGAGGCCGCACACACATCAGTTCCGACCTCTAACTCGGAACCTATTGCACCAATTGAGGACGAGCGGTTGGACACCACCTCGGGGGCTGCGATCTTAAAGGCGATCGAGCCGAACGCTAGCCCCGCACTCTGCATGATCCGTGACTCCGAGGATCCGGACTCCTCCCCGGACTCCGAACCCCCCGCGCCCCTGCCAATCGAATCCGATTGGGCGCCGATAATGGAGTTCATCGCCGCAGACATCTTTCAGCACTCGCCTTTTGGCGTCATCCTGAATTCTCTTAAGTCTATCTCTTTATCAAGAGAGCCCTGGCCGGATTACGGTCAGCGAGGATGGGATGCGGACGATAAAGAAATTCAAACCCCACCCACCACCCACTTTGTAGCCACTGTCGACGATTTAACCGACATGCTTGACTTTGGCTCCGAAGACATCGACGGTATGGACGACGATGTAGGAGACGAACAGGAACCAGCACCTGTAGGGCGCTGGAAGGCCACCTCGTCATATGACATGTATAAGGTGGATACTCCAAAAGATGGAGATGGCGATGGAACAGTGGGGGAGGACACCTCCAAGAAACAGCCAAAGCGTCGGCATCAGCGGCGCCGCTCTAAATCCCGCCAAAGCAAAAACGGTGATTCCGGCACGGGAGATAATACTATCCCGGACAGCGCCGAAGAACACCCACCTCAGCAAGATTCGGCACAGGAAGATGGAGAAGCCAGCCCTCATGAGAGAGCGGCAGACCAAGAGGTTGAGGATGATAACTATATGCCTCCCTCCGAAGACGAGACAAGCCTCGATGACGACGAATTTGTCATACAATCAGACCCCGCTGAACAAGAGCGTTTTGGACGAAGGTTTTAGCCACGGAAAGCAGCCTCAAGAAAAAGCAGCAGCAGCTTAGAGCTGCCCAAGATTTGCTAGCTGACAGATGGACTGAAGTCCTTGCGGCCAAAGAGTATAAACTCGAACGCCCCTCCAAGAGTTACCCAAAGCGCAGGCCGCTACCCCGATCAGAGGAGGAAGCACCTACATCACCAGCGCATGACATGGTAGACCGGCCAACTCGTGGCCGCGACAGAGAGGTCTCTCGACCCTCCACCCAAGCCATGCCCCGACGCCACTCAACTAAGGCACGGGAAAATGTGCCAGACCTGCGAGACATACTGGAGGACAAGGAAAGACAAACAAGATCGATCTATGGATCGCGCAGGCGCCCTACGGCACGTGACGATGATCTTCACTCCGGATACAACAAATCCGGCCGGGCCGAACACAACAGACATAGCTCTTCCGAGCTACGTCGTGATATAGCCCAGTACAGAGGCCCCGCACACCCGCTATGCTTCACGAATGAAGTAATGGAGCATAAAATCCCAGAGGGTTTCAAACCTGTAAACATCGAATCATACGATGGCACCACAGACCCGGCGGTATGGATTGAGGATTATCTCCTTCACATCCACATGGCGCGCGGCGATGATCTACACGCCATCAAGTACCTCCCGCTCAAACTTAAAGGACCGTTCCGGCATTGGCTTAACAGCTTGCCAGCAGACTCAATCAGTTCTTGGGAGGACCTGGAAGCCGCATTCCTCGACAACTTCCAGGGCACTTATGTGCGACCGCCGGATGCCGACGACTTAAGCCACATAATTCAGCAGCTAGAAGAATCAGCCAGACAATTCTGGACACGGTTCCTAACAAAGAAAAACCAGATAGTCGACTGTCCGTGCGCAGAGGCCCTAGCAGCCTTCAAGCATAACATCCGCGACGAGTGGCTTGCCCGGCACCTGGGACAGGAAAAGCCGAAATCCATGGCAGCCCTCACGACACTCATGACCCGCTTTTGCGCGGGTGAAGACAGCTGGCTAGCTCGCAGTAACAACTTATCAAAGAACCCTGGTAATTCAGATACCAAGGACAAAAGTGGCAGGACACGTCGGAACAAACAAAAACGCCGCACTAACAGCGACAGCAATGAAGACACGGCAGTCAATGCCGGATTCAGAGGCTATAAATCCGGTCAGCGGAAAAAGCCATTTAAAAAGAATACTCGGGGCCCGTCCAGTTTGGACCGAATACTCGATCGCTTGTGCCAGATACATGGCACCCCCGAAAAGCTAGCCAATCACACTAACAGGGATTGTTGGGTGTTCAAGCAGGCAGGCAAGTTAAGAGCCGAAAACAAAGACAAGGGGCTGCACAGCGACGACGAGGAGCCCAAGCCACCGAACAACAATGGACAGAAGGGCTTTCCCCCACAAGTGCGGACGGTGAACATGATATACGTAACCCACATTCCCAAGCAGGAGCAGAAGCGTGCGCTACGGGACGTATACGCGATGGAGCCAGTCGCCCCAAAGTTCAACCCATGGTCCTCCTGCCCGATCACTTTTGATCGGAGGGACCATCCCACTAGCATCCGTCATGGCGGCTTCGCCGCATTGGTTCTTGACCCAATCATCGACGAATTTCACCTCACAAGAGTCCTCATGGACGGCGGAAGTAGCCTGAACCTGCTTTTTATCAGGACACAGTGCGGAAAATGGGCATAGACCCCTCAAGGATCAAACCCACAAGAACGACCTTTAAAGGCGTCATACCAGGTGTAGAAGCCAACTATACAGGCTCAGTAACACTTGACGTGGTCTTTGGATCCCCGGATAATTTCCGAAGCGAAGAGTTAATCTTCGATATAGTCCCGTTTCGCAGTGGCTATCACGCCCTGCTCGGACAAACCGCATTCGCAAAATTCATTGCGGTGCCGCACTACGCATATCTCAAACTCAAGATGCCAGGCCCTCGAGGAGTAATCACGGTCAACGGAAACACATAACGCTCCCTCCGTACCGAGGAGCATACGGCGGCTCTCGCAGTGGAGGTACAAAGTAGCCTTCTTCGGCAATTCTCCAGTCCGGCCATTAAAAAGCCAGACACTGCCAAGTGCGCCCGGAGTAACCTACAGCAGGACCGCCTAGCACACTCCGAGCAAGCGTAGCAATGCGGCCCCAATCCCAGCTTTTGCGACCTAGCGAAACTAGTACCTCGCGTACATAACTACGCCCTTGAAATACCATGGGCACAGGGGAGGGGGCAAAATAACGGCACGCCCAAAGTACGGCTTAAAACGTACCAAGGGCTGCCGGATTCTTTTTTTAATTTTTTCTAACTTTCAGGACTCCATACTTCGGACGACCTATTCGGCAATTAGATTGTCGCACAAACGATGCAAGATCCAGGAAGGCAGACAAGCCATGCCGCATTATGGAACTCCCAGGTGGTCTCTGTTACGAGCGATATACCTACTTTATATATAATTCCGCGGCCTGCCCCTGGTCAGGACATACTGAATAGTCCAATATCTTTTGCTTACCGCACCATCTGTATCGTTCGGCTTTGATAAATAGCCTCTCCATAAACAATGCCTAGCTTTTTGTCTATTTTTTGCATTACTATTTTCATATATATGTTCATTAATGACATGTTGCACCCGTACATTGTGGTACGGCAAGTACGCCAGGGGCTTCAGTACCCTTTAATATGGTGTGAGAAGTCCGAACACTTCCACAAGTGTGGCACCCTGAACTTATAGCACTATATGCATCGGCTCCGAATCATGATTTGGGTCAATAGTTGGGTTTGCTCGGCTCCTATGTTTTGGTGCCTTACGTTCTGCTATATCGGCTAAGGTAGCACTAGGAGAACCACTGCGATTGTGCCCCGGTTGAGCTGGGTTAAGCACCTCAGTGGAGAAAGCTAAAACTGACTGTCATGATGAGGCGAGAGACCGGTCACTGTTCGAGAGGTTTTTCGAGTCCCTAAAGGCTTATGCCGCTTCGAGCGAGGAGCTGGATAACCCCAGCCAAGGCGTGGATAGCGCCCCGAACTCGGTCTTCCGAACTAGGGGCTTCGCCGAAATTTAAAATTATAAAGTTATATGGCTAAGTGAGAGTGTTCAAGCATTATAGTCCGATTGCCTGGTTCGTCGTGCTGAGCACCTCCCTCGAAGGACCCAACCATGGGAAAAAGAGCGCCCAGGTTTATCACCGAACACCCCAGCACTAGTGGCATGGGGGCAGAAGCCGACGACTGGCCATCTCTCAATTTTTGATAAATGGCCGCACAAAAAATAATATTTTAAATTCAATAAGAATTTCTTAGCGCATATGAACAATTTTTCAGCGCACAGGATAAACACGAGCGAATTCATTCAAAAAATACATCCTTGGTGCACTCATCTGCCACAAGGCGGGCACCTGCAAGAACATCCTTATAGTAGTTCTCCGGCTTGTGATGCTCCTTCCCCGGCGGCGGCCCGTCCGTCACAAGCTTCTCATCCAGCTTACCCCAGTGCACCTTTACACGGGCAAGGGCCCTACGGGCACCTTCGATGCAGGTGGAGCGCTTGATGACCTCGAGCCTTGGACAGGCCTCCACCAGCCGCCGCACCAGCCCGAAGTAGCTCCCAGGCAAGGCCTCTTCGGGCCACAGCCGAACTATGAAGCCCTTCATGGCCTGTTCGGCCGCCTTGTGGAGTTCGACCAGCTATTTCAGCTGGTCACTCAAGGGCACAGGGTGTCCGGCCTCAGCATACTGAGACCAGAATACCTCCTCCGTCGAGTTGTCCTCTTCTACTCGGTAGAATGCGGCGGCATCGGACACGCTGCAGGGAAGATCTGCGAAGGCCCCTGGAGAACTCCGGATTCGGGTAAGTAACAAGTAGTTTGCTTTTATGTTTCTGCTTTGCATAAAGAATGCCTTACCCGCTGCTATCTTCTTCATATCCTCCAACTCTCGGAGAGCCTTTTGGGCTTCGGTCTTGGCAGACTTGGCAGTCTCAAGGGCCGTCGCGAGCTCGGACGCTTGGGTCTTTGACTCAAGCTCCAAACTCTCATGTTTCTTCATGAGAGCCTGAAGGTCTTGCTCCACCTCGCCGACCTGAGACCCAAGTTTCTCTCACTCGGTGCGCTCCGCGGCCGTTTTCTTTTCGGCCTCGGACAGCGCCTGCTTGAGGGTCGCCACCTCAGTCGTGGCCCCTACAATAAGCAGTACAATCTTGTTATTTTTTGCAATCACGCCTCTCTATAGGCACCTTTTTATAAGGTATTTCTTACCTTATTTCTCCTTGAGCTGCTGCTTGGCATGGCCGAGCTCTTGCTCGGACCGCTCGAGTCCCTGTTTTAGGGTGTCCACCTCCGCAGTCAGTGCGGCGGTGGATAGAAGCGAAGCCTGCATACACATATTGACTTCTTTATTATTAGACTCCTGCGAAATTTCATAGATCCTCTATTCAACTTTTCTTTCCGAACGCCAAACAGAGCATCAGGGGCTACTGTCTATGCGGTAATATTTTTACATATTTTTACTTACCTCGAAGCCTGTTAGGAGGCCAGCGCAAGCTTCATTTAGCCCGCTCTTGGCGGAATGAACCTTCCGGATCACCGTACTCATAATAGTACGGTGCTCCTCGTGGATGGAGGCACCTTCCAGCACCTCCAGTAGATTGTCCGGCGCCTCCGGTTGGACGGAGGCTGCCGACTCAGAAGGCTTGCTCCTCTTGGAAGGAGTTCGCCTGCCGCGGTCCGGAATTGTTGAAGATTCCGGCACGATGTCTGGCTTAAGGCCAGACTTGGAGCCCTGGGGGGGTCTTGTCCCCTTCACTCCTGGGGTCCAGGAGGTCACCTTGCGGCTCCTCCAGGACCACCTCCTCCTGCCCCGGAGCTCGTTGCGACGCCACTTCGGCGTCATCCGTAGTGCGGGGGGAGACAGCGGGCGGAACAGAGTTCACGTCCGATGAATCCAGGGAGCCGCTCGACGACTCGTTGAGTGCGGCCCGGGGCGGGCTGCATGATTATATTCGACATTAGGGGAAGCTGTGCAACAAAAGGAATATCATGAGTTACTCTGGTATCTGAACACTTACAATTTTGCCGGACGCTTGGCCCTTTCCGGCCACTCCTCTTCGCCCTCTTCGGCATCAGGGGCGTAGTCCCGCGGAGGGGTCTTCCTTTTCCTAGACCCCTCGGCCTCCCCCGTTGGGGCGGCCTTCCTCTTCTCTCCTCCCTCCACTGGAGAGGGAGAGTCTTCTTCTTCCTCCTCCTCGTTCTCGCGGGAGGAGGGCGCCTCGGACTCGTCAGATGACGAATCCGACACCACCATGTTGCGGGCACTCTTTCGAGTCCCCGTGTTCTTCTTCTTCTTGACCTTCTTCTTCGGCACCACATCAGGCGCCGGGGCCAGCAGCTTCACCAGTAAAGCTGGGGCTGGATCTTTGGGCAGCGGAGCCGGACAGTTAATCGACTCGGCTATCACCCGCCAAGCCTGTCAAAGGAAAGGGAGTTCAGATCCCGCATAGTGTCAAACTATGAAAAAAGGCTTAACATCCTGTGAAGGGTGTAGATGGCATACCTTGCTAGCGTGACGCTGCGAGCTGTATCCGCGGTCCTCGGAAGCGGATGCGGGAGCCTCGGCGCCCTTGAATAGCACCTTCCAGGCGTCTTCATACGTCGTCTCGAAGAGCCTGTTGAGGGTTTGGTGCTGCGCCGGGTCGAACTCCCATAGATTAAAATCCTGTTGTTGGCACGGGAGGATCCGGCGGACGAGTATAACCTGGATTATATTAACAAGCCGGACTGGCTTGTTCACCAGGGACTGGATGCATGTTTGCAATCCGGTCACCTCTTTTTCGTCACCCCACGACAGGCCCGTCTCTTTCCAGGACATAAGCCGCGTGGGGGGTCTGGATCGGAACTCAGGGGCTGCGGTCCATTCCGGATCGCGTGGCTCGGTGATATAAAACCACCCAGCTTGCCATCCCTTTAGGGTCTCCACGAAAGAGCCCTCGAACCATAGGACGTTGGCCATCTTGCTCGCCATAGCGCCTCCGCACTCCGCCTGGCTACCGCGCACCACCTTGGGCTTGACGTTGAAGGTCTTGAGCCAGAGGCCGAAATGGGGGCGGATGCGGAGAAAGGCCTCGCACACGACAATAAACGCCGAGATGTTGAGGATGAAGTTTGGAGCCAGATCGTGGAAGTCCAGGCCGTAGTAGAACATGAGCCCCCGGACAAATGGGTGGAGTGGAAAACCTAGTCCGCGGAGGAAGTGGGGGAGAAACACGACCCTCTCATGGGGCCTTGGGGTGGGGATAAGCTGCCCCTCTTCGGGAAGCCGGTGCGCGATGTCCTTGGACAGGTATCCGGCCTTCCTTAGCTCTTTTTCTTTACCCTCCGTAACGGAGGAGACCATCCATTTGCCTCCCGCTCCGGACATTGCTGGAGAAGGTTGAGGTGGGATGTGCGGGCTTGGGCGCTGGAGCTCGGGTGCGCGAGAGATGGATAGGCAAGGGAGGAAGAAGGCGTAGGTAAAAAGGGTGGATCCTTATCCCCTTATATAGGCGGATGCGGTTATGCGTCCCCACCAACCTAATAAAACTCGCTTGCCTCCCGAGCGCCGTGATAAATGGCGCGATTGGGTTACCCACGTCCGTATTGATGAGAATCCCGTAAAAAGGGTATACGATCTCTGCTTTGACAAACGTGCCAAGGAAACCGCCTCGCAAAACATGCTGAGGAGGAAAAGTAAAAAACGATTCGAGTAAAGGGCTTGGTTGTGGTGTGATGGCGCACTGCAGAATACGTCAGTAGATTGGATTTGTGTTAATATATTTCTCTCTATGGCAATATGTGGAAGCTTATTTTACAGAGCCGGACACTACTCTTGGTGTTTACAATCTTCTATGAAGGACTTGGAGGAGGAACCCGCCTTGCAATGCCGAAGACAATTTGCGCGCCGGACTCGCGGTCATTGAAGCCTGGTTCAGGGGCTACTGAGGGAGTCCTGGATTAGGGGGTGTTCGGGTAGCCGGACTATACCTTCAGCCGGACTCCAGGACTATGAAGATACAAGATTGAAGACTTCGTCCCGTGTCCGGATGGGACTTTCCTTGGCGTGGAAGGCAAGCTTGGCGATGCGGATATTCAAGATCTCCTACCATTGTAACCGACTCTATGTAACCCTAACCCTATCCGATGTCTATATAAACCGGAGGGTTTTAGTCCGTAGGACAACTTCATCAACTCCATAGACAACAATCATACCATAGGCTAGCTTCTAGGGTTTAGCCTCCTCGATCTCGTGGTAGATCCACTCTTGTACTACCCATATCATCAATATTAATCAAGCAGGATGTAGGGTTTTACCTCCATCAAGAGGGCCCGAACCTGGGTAAAACATCGTGTTCCCTGCCTCCTGTTACCATCCGGCCTAGACGCACAGTTCGGGACCCCCTACCCGAGATCCGCCGGTTTTGACACCGACACCCACCATATAGCTTCCTCAAAACAGCCACCATACCTACCTAGTATGGCATTTCCATAGCCATTCCGAGATATATTGCGATGCAATTTTCCACCGTTCCATTTATTATGACACGCTTCATCATTGTCATATTGCTTTGCATGATCATGTAGTTGACATCGTATTTGTGGCAAAGCCACCGTTCATAATTCTTTCATACATGTCACTCATGAGTCATTTCACATCCCGGTACACCGCCGGAGGCATTCATATAGAGTCATATCTTGTTCTAAGTATCGAGTTGTAATTCTTGAGTTGTAAGTAAATAAAAGTGTGATGATCATCATTATTAGAGCATTGTCCCAGTGAGGAAAGGATGATTGAGACTATGATTCCCCCACAAGTCGGGATGAGACTCCAGACAAAAATAAATAAATAAAAAGAGGCCAAAGAAGCCCAAATTAAAAAAGGAGAAAAGGGGCCATAAAAAAGAGAAGGCCCAAAGAAAAAAATAAAAATAAAAAATGAGAGAAAAAGAGAGAAGGGGAAATCCTACTATCCTTTTACCACACTTGTGCTTCAAAGTAGCACCATGGTCTTCATGATAGAGAGTCTCCTATGTTGTCACTTTCATATACTAGTGGGAATCTTTCATTATAGAACTTGGCTTGTATATTCCAATGATGGAATTCCTCAAAATGCCCTAGGTCTTCGTGAGCAAGCGAGTTGGATGCACACCCACTAGTTTCTTTTGTTGAGCTTTCATACACTTATAGCTCTAGTGCATCCGTTGCATGGAAATCCCTACTCACTCACATTGATATCTATTGATGGGCATCTCCATAGCCCGTTGATACGCCTAGTTGATGTGAGACTATCTTCTCCTTTTTGTCTTCTCCACAACCACCATTCTATTTCACCTATAGTGCTATGTCCATGGCTCACGCTCATGTATTGCGTGAAGATTGAAAAAGTTTGAGAACACCAAAAGTATGAAACAGTTGCTTGGCTTGTCATCGGGGTTGTGCATGATTTAAATACTTTGTGTGCTGAAAATGGAGCATAGCCAGACTATATGATTTTGTAGGGATAGCTCTCTTTGGCCATGTTATTTTGAGAAGACATGATTACTAGGTTAGTATGCTTGAAGTATTATTATTTTTATGTCAATATTAAACTTTTGTCTTGAATCTTATGGATCTGAACATTCATGCCATAAAGAAGAATTACTTAGAGAAATATGTTAGGTAGCATTCCACACCAAAAATTCTGTTTTTATCATTTACCTACTCGAGGATGAGTAGGAATTAAGCTTGGGGATGCTGACACGTCTCCAACGTATCTATAATTTTTTATTGTTCCATGCTATTATATTATCAACCTTGGATGTTTTATATGCATTCATATGCTATTTTATATGATTTTTGGGACTAACCTATTAACCCAGAGCCCAGTGCCAGTTTCTGTTTTTTCCCTTGTTTTAGAATATCGCAGAAAAGGAAAATCAAATGGAGTCCAATTGACCTGAAACTTCACGGAATTTATTTTTGGATCAGAAGAAGCCCAGAAGACTTGGAGTCCACGTAAGGGAAGCTTCGAGGAGGCCACGAGGTAGGGGGCGCGCCCACCCCCCATGGGCGTGCCCTCCACTCTCGTGGGCCCCCTGACGTACTTCTTCCGCCTATATATCTCCATATACCCTAAAAACATCGGAGAGCATAATAGATCGGGAGTTCCGCTGCCAAAAGCCTCCGTAGCCACCGAAAGCCAATCTAGACCCGTTCCGGCACCCTGCCGGAGGGGGAATCCCTCTCCGGTGGCCATCTTCATCATCCCGGTGCTCTCCATGACGAGGAGGGAGTAGTTCTCCCTCGAGGCTGTGGGTATGTACCAGTAGCTATGTGTTTGATCTCTCTCTGTCTCGTGTTCATGAGGTGGTACGATCTTGATGTATCGCGAGCTTTGCTATTATAGTTGGATAATATGATGTTTCTCCCCCTCTACTCTCTTGTAATGGATTGAGTTTTCCCCTTGAAGTTATCTTATCGGATTGAGTCTTTAAAGATTTGAGAACACTTGATGTATGTCTTGCCGTGCGTATCTGTGGTGACAATGGGATATCACGTGATTCACTTGATGTATGTTTTGGTGATCAACTTGCGGGTTCCGCCCATGAACCTATGCATAGGGGTTGGCACACGTTTTCGTCGTGATTCTCCGGTAGAAACTTTGGGGCACTCTTTGAGGTTCTATGTGTTGGTTGAATAGATGAATATGAGATCGTGTGATGCATATCGTATAATCATACCCACGGATACTTGAGGTGACATTGGAGTATCTAGGTGACATTAGGGTTTTGATTGATTTGTGTCTTAAGGTGTTATTCTAGTACGAACTCTAGGGCTGTTTGTGACACCTATAGGAATAGCCCAACGGATTGATTGGAAAGAATAACTTTGAGGTGGTTTCGTACCCTACCATAATCTCTTCGTTCGTTCTCCGCTATTAGTGACTTTGGAGTGACTCTTTGTTGCATGTTGAGGGATAGTTATGTGATCCAATTATGTTATTATTGTTGAGAGGACTTGCACTAGTGAAATTATGAATCCTAGGCCTTGTTTCCTATCATTGCAATACCGTTTATGCTCACTTTTATCACTTGTTACCTTGCTGTTTTTATATTTTCAGATTACAAATACCCATATCTACTATCCATATACCACTTGTATCACCATCTCTTCGCCGAACTAGTGCACCTATACAATTTACCATTGTATTGGGTGTGTTGGGGACACAAGAGACTCTTTGTTATTTGGTTGTAGGGTTGCTTGAGAGAGACCATCTTCATCCTACGCCTCCTACGGATTGATAAACCTTAGGTTATCCACTTGAGGGAAATTTGCTATTGTCCTACAAACCTCTGCACTTGGAGGCCCAACAACGTCTACAAGAAGAAGGTTGTGTAGTAGACATCAAGTTGTGAAACTATTCCACATTGTTTCAAATGAAGACCAAACTCGTAACTCAAATATTCGCCTCTGCGATCAGATCGTAGAAACTTTTTTTCCTTGTTGTTAATTTCCACTTCACTCTGAAATTCTTTGAACTTTTCAAATGTTTCAGACTTATGTTTCATTAAGTAGATATACCCATATCTGCTCAAATCATCTCTGAAGGTCAGAAAATAACGATACCCACCGCAAGCCTCAACACTTATCAGATCGCATACGTCAGTATGTATTATTTCCAATAAGTTAGTTGCTCTCTCCATTGTTTTGAAGAACGGAGTGTTAGTCATCTAGCCCATGAGGCATGGTTCGCAAGCATCAAGTGATTCATAATCAAGTGATTCCAAAAGTCCATCAGCATGGAGTTTCTTCATGCGCTTTACACCAATATGACCTAAACGGCAGTGCCACAAATAGGTTGCACTATCATTATTAACTTTGCATCTTTTGGCTTCAATATTATGAATATGTGTATCACTACGATCGAGATTCAATAAACCATTCACCTTGGGTGTATGACCATAGAAGGTTTTATTCATGTAAACAGAATAACAATTATTCTTTGACTTAAATGAATAACTGTATTGCAATAAACATGATCCAATCATATTATGCTCAACGGAAACACCAAATAACATTTATTTTAGGTTCAACACTAATCTCGAAGGTAAAGGGAGTGTGCGATGGTGATCTTATCAACCTTGGAGTCATTTCCAACACACATCGTCACCTCGTCCTCAACTAGTCTTTGTTTATTTTGCAACTCCCGTTTCGAGTTACTACTCTTAGCAACTGAACTAGTATCAAATACCGAGGGGTTTGCTATAAACACTAGTAAAGTACATGTCAATAACATGTATATCAAATATACCTTTGTTAACTTTGCCATCCTTCTTATCCGCCAAGTATCTAGGGCAGTTCCACTTCTAGTAACCATTTCCTTTGCAGTAGAAGCACTCAGTTTCAGGTTTGGGTCTAGCTTTGGGCTTCTTCATGAGAGTGGCAACTTGCTTGCCATTCTTCTTAAAGTTCCCTTTCTTTGAAACTAGTGGTCTTGTCAACCATCAACACTTGATGCTTTTTCTTGATTTCTACCTTCGCTGATTTCAGCATCACAAAGAGCTTTCGGAATCGTTTCCATTATCCCTTGCATATTATAGTTCATTACGAAGTTCTAGTAACTTGGTGATAGTGACTAGTGAACTCTATCAATCACTATCTTATCGGGAAGATTAACTCCCACTTGATTCAAGTGATTGTAGTACTCAGACATTCTGAGCACATGCTCACTCGTTGAGCTATTCTCCTCCATCTTGTAGGCAAAGTACTGTCAGAGGTCTCATACCTCTTGACACGGGCATGAGTATGAGATACCAATTTCAACTCTTGGAACATCTAATATGCTCCGTGGCATGTTCAAAACATTTTTGAAGTCCCGGTTCTAAGCCATAAAGCACGGTGCACTAAACTATCAAGTAGTCATCATACCGAGCTTGTCAAACGTTCATAACGTCTGGATCTGCTCCTGCAATAGGTCTGTCACCTAGCGGTGCATCAAGGACATAATTCTTCTGTGCAACAATGAGGATAATCCTCAGATCATGGACCTAGTCTGCATCGTTTCTACTATCATATTTCAACATAGTTTTTCTCTAGGAACATATCAAAAAAATGGGGACCTACATCGCGAGCTATTGATCTACAACATAGTTATGCAAATACTATCAGGACTAAGTTAATGATAAATTAAAGTTCAATTAATCATATTACTTAAGAACTCCCACTTAGATAGACATCTCTCTAGTCATCTAAATGATCACGTGATCCAAGTCAACTAAACCATGCCCGATCATCACGTGAGATGGAGTAGTTTTCAATGGTGAACATCATTATGTTGATCATATCAACTATATGATTCACGCTCGACATTTCGGTCTCCAGTGTTCCGAGACCATATATGCATATGCTAGGCTCGTCAAGTTTAACCCGAGTATTCCGCGTGTGCAAAACTGGCTTGCACCCGTTGTATGTGAACGTAGAGCTTATCAGACCCGATCATCACGTGGTGTCTCGGCACGACGAACTGTAGCGACGGTGCATACTCAGGGAGAACACTTATACCTTGAAATTTAGTGAGAGATCATCTTATAATGCTACCGTCGAACTAAGCAAAATAAGATGCATAAAGGATAAACATCACATGCAATCAATATATAAGTGATATGATATGGCCATCATCAACTTGTACCTTTGATCTCCATCTCCAAAGCACCGTTATGATCCCCATCGTCACCGGCTTGACACCTTGATCTTCATCAAAGCATTGTTGTCGTCTCTCCAACTATTGCTTCTACGACTATCGCTACCGCTTAGTGATAAAGTAAAGCAATTACATGGTGATTGCATTTCATACAATAAAGCGACAACCATATGGCTCCTGCCAGTTGCCGATAATTGTGTTACAAAACATGATCATCTCATACAATAAAATTTAGCATCATGTCTTGACCATGTCACATCACAACATGCCCTACAAAAACAAGTTAGACGTCCTCTACTTTGTTGTTGCAAGTTTTATGTGGCTGCTACGGGCTGAGTAAGAACCATTCTTACCTACGCATCAAAAACCACAACGCGGTATAGTGATTGCTTTTTGATCTTCAGAAAGAACCATGTTCATTGAATCCGATTCAACTAAAGCTGGAGAAACAGAGACACACTAGCCACCTGTGTGCGAAGCACGTCGGTAGAACCAGTCTCGCGTAAGCGTACGCGTAATGTCGGTCTGGACCGCTTCATTCAACAATGCCGCTGAATCAAGAATCAACTAGTGACGGCAAGCAATATGTATACACTCACGCCCACAACTCCTTTGTGTTCTACTCGTGCATATAACATCTACGCATAAATCTGGCTCGGATGCCACTGTTGGGAAACGCAGTCATTTCAAAAAATTACCTAAGCACACGCAAGATCATGGTGATGCATAGCAACAAGAGGGGAGAGTTTCGTCTACGTACCTTGTAGACCGTAATCGAAAGCGTTATGACAACGCGGTTGATGTAGTCGTACATCTTCATGATTGACCGATCTAGTACCGAAACTACGGCACCTCCGCGATCTGCACACATTCAGCTCGGTGACGTCCCATGAACTCACGATCCAGCAGAGTGTCGAGGGAGAGCTTCGTCAGCACGACGGCGTGATGACGGTGTTGATGATGCTACCAGAACAGGGCTTCACCTAAGCACCGTTGCGATATAACCGAGGTGCATTATGGTGGAGGGGGCACAGCACACGGCTAAGAGATCAATGCTCAACCTATGTGTATATGGGGTGCCCCCCTCCCCCATATATAAAGGAGTGGAGGGGAGGGGGCCGGCCTCTATAGGCGCGCCCCAAGGGAGTCCTACTCCCACCGACAGTAGGATTCCTCCCCCCTTCCCTTTGTTGGTTTTAGGAGAGAAGGAAGGAGGAGGAAGAAAGAAGGAAAGGGGGGCCGGCCCCCTTCCCAATTCGGATTGGTCTTGGGGGGGCGCCCCCTCCTTTGCTTCTTTCCCCTCTCTTCCACTAAGGCCCATATACCTCCCCGGGGGTTCCGGTAATCTCTCAGTACTCTGGTATACTCCCGATTTCACCCGGAACCATTCCGGTGTCCAAACATAGGCTTCCAATATATCGATCTTTACGTCTCGACCATTTCGAGACTCCTCGTCATGTCCGTGATCAAATCCGGGACTCCGAACTACCTTCGTCACATCAAAACACATAAACTCATAATACCGATCATCGCCAAACGTTAAGCGTGCGGACCCTACGGGTTCGAGAACTATGTAGACATGACCGAGGCATGTCTCCGGTCAATAACCAATAGCGGAACCTGGATGCTCATATTGGTTCCTACATATTCTACGAAGATCTTTATCGGTCAACCCGCATAACGATATACGTTGTTCCCTTTGTCATCGCTATATTACTTGCCCGAGATTCGATTGTCGGTATCTCAATACCTAGTTCAATCTCGTTACCGGCAAGTCTCTTTACTCGTTCCGTAATGCTACATCCCGTAACTAACTTATTAGCTACATTGCTTGCAAGGCTTATAGTGATGTACATTACCGAGACGGCCCAGAGATACCTCTCCGACAATCGGAGTGACAAATCCTAATCTTGATCCATACCAACTCAACAAATACCATCGGAGACACCCGTAGAGCACCTTTATAATCACCCAGTTACGTTATGACGTTTGGTAGCACACAAAGTGTTCCTCCGGTATTCGGGAGTTGCATGATCTCATAGTCATAGGAACATGTATAGTTATGGAGAAAGCTATAGCAACAAACTAAACGATCATCGTGCTGAGCTAACGGATGGGTCAAGTCAATCACATCATTCTCTAATGATGTGATCTCATTAATCAAATGACAACTCATGTCTATGGTTAGGAAACATAACCATCATTGATTCAACGAGCTAGTCAAGTAGAGGCAAACTAGTGACACTCTACTTGTCTATGTATTCACACATGTACTAAGTTTCCGGTTAATACAATTCTAGCATGAATAATAAACATTTATCATGATATAAGGAAATATAAATAATAACTTTATTAGTGCCTCTACTCTAGGGCATATTTCCTTCACCTTCTTCTCAGCACCACTATCGGACTCGCGGCCTATGCCTACGGCCCAGGGCCGTCGGCATAGGTCCTTTGCCGTCGGCATAGATCTATGCCTACGACTGTCGTCGGCATAGGCCCATCGGCGTAGATCACGTCAGCGTAGTCTTGTCAGACCGTCGGCGTAGTATAGCCGTCGGCATAAGGGCCTATGCGGACGGCCGGGCGTCAGCCGTCAGCATAGTTTAGCCGTCGGCAGTGTTTTTCGCCTGACGGCAACGGACAGCGCCGTCAAAAGCGCTGGCGATTCACGAGAAGGCACGTGGCATAGGTATGCCGATGGCTTGGCCGTCAGCATAGGTGGAAATCTATGCCGACGGCCGAGCTGTCGGCATACCTCTGGCATGTGGCATTTCCTGGTGCCTCCTGGTGGTAGGGCTATGCCTACGGCAAAGCCATAGGCATAGATGGAACCTATGCCGACGGCTTTGCCGTAGGCATAGCCGTGCCACGTGTCAACCCCCGGTTCTTCCTGGCGGCAGGGCTATGCCTACGGCAAAGCCGTCGGCATAGATTTATGCCGACGGCTTTGCCGTAGATAGCCCTTCCATGTGGCGCGCCCCTGGTGTCACGACAGCCATCTATGCCTACAGCATTGCCGTCGGCATACTTGCTGACCAGACCAAAAAAAAAGATTAGCCAACAAAGCTAGCTATTTATTACAAATGCTTATACAGACATGATTCAACAGCCATGGATTTGCAAACACAGACCATAGTATATTTTTTATGTACATAACATTTCCATTCTAAGAATCCACAACAACATTATAGGAGGGCGAGGGGCGGTGGTGGGGGAGACAAGGCTGCAATGATGGAGGTGGCATACAGTCAGTACAACAAACCGAAGATCCTACATATGAGGATGAATATGTAATTATACATTGAATTTACCAAAAGAAAATCGCCTAGAACAGGGGCATCAAACTAAAAAGGCAGGAAATTATTGCTTTTGCTGAAGATAACTTGTCATGTTGGTGCTTGAACCCAACAATACTACTAATACATACAGTACAGAGATGCTCCAGTTTCGGTTGTATCTATCAAGCATCAGTTGTTGTTCAAGGCAAGCTTCAAAGAGAAAAAGAGTGGTGCTGATTCATATGTATATATGTATATACAGAAGATGCAAGTGTCATCAAGTTGGCTTTAGTCAAAGTAATAAAACAAATGGACACATACAAAACTGAACCAAGGGTGGTGCTGATTCATGTGTATGTACAGATTGAGGTGCCATCCAGTTGGTTTTAGTCAAAGTTCAACCAAAAAAATTGACACATACAAACTGAAGAAAAGTGTGGTGCTGATTCATATGTATGTATGTACAGGAGATGCAAGTGCCACCAAGATAGATAGTTTCAGTCAAAAGTAAAAAACAATTGGACACCTACAAACTGAAGTAAATCGTCGTGCTTTTTCATGTGTACATACAAAAGATGCAAGTGGTATCCAGAATTTGGATATAGGTAGTACGCTCATGTGGTGAATTTTGTGAATCTATACTCTGCATCTACCAAAAGGATCACTCCCCTCACATGCAAATATAATTCGGTCCAATGGCTTTCTTCTCCCCTCACATGCATAAGACGAGAGCAGACCATCTAAATAGGCGGATCAGACCTTCACCTTGGGAGAGAGGCGAGTGCTACCTGTTGCTGTGTCGTCGTCGAGCTCGGGTGGTCCTCCTCCTCCTCGAGCAGGACAAGGTTGTTTCTCCCCTACACTCCAATGGCCATCTTCTCCAAGGACATCTACAAGGGCAGAACACACCATTGATGCAAGTGTCACAAAGATAGTTTCAGTCAAAGTTAAAGCAAATGTAAATACGCAAACATAACCAAACTGAGGTGCATATTCATATGTGTGTGTATGTAGAGATGCAAGTGCAATCTGAATTTTGGGGAACCAAAGCATGGTTGTTGTCATTGTTGTTGCTACTTTATACGTGCCACCACACGTTAAGACATGTATGAGGACCCGGCGCGATGCTCTGGTGGCATTGCTACCCCCCGAAGGGTTTTTTCTCAAAATATACAAAAAATCAAAACAAAATGGTGTTTCCTGTAAATTTGAAGCAAACATGATTTAAGTTAGTTCAAATTTGAAACATAGTATAGCAACATAATCCTTTCAAGATTCTGACAAAAAAACCATATAAAATTTGTCAAAATCGATCCAAGTATCAATTACTTATGCTTTTAACATAGTACAAGGACATATATGCAAAAGTACACGAGGTCACATTTCTAACATACTCAAAAATAAAAACAAACTGGATATTCATCATCTATGGAAAATTCTACCCCAAGTCAATGTATAATTTGTGTATGTTTAAGTTTAGATAAGTTAGATTTAAATTATTCAAATTTTAACTTTTAAAAAATAAAAATAATTTAAAATAAAAAACAGATGATATCTATGCCTACGGCCATGCCGTAGGCATAGTTCTCAGGGCTACCAGGAGGCGCCACGTGGCGGGGCTATGCCTACGGCCTTGCCGTAGACATAGATGGATAACTATGCCTACGGCTTTGCCGTCGGCATAGCTTTGCCACGTGGCAGCTCCTAGTAAAGAAACAGATGATATTTATGCCGATGGCCGCCGTCAGGGCCGTCGGCATAGATTTGACAGCGTCAGCCCGCCGTCTGTCCCCGAGCCACCAGGGTCACCTCTATGCCGACGGCCTAACTATGCCTACGGCTGCCGTAGGCATAGATCGATGTATGCCGACGGCCTTACTATGCCTACGGCTGCTGTAGGCATAGATGAAGCTATGCCGACGGCTTTTCTATGCCGACGGTATTCGCGAGGCCGTCGGCATAGCTCCATCTATGCCTACGGTAGCCGTCGGCATAGATATGGCCGTAGGCATATAAGGTTATTCCGGTAGTGCACGCTCACCGCCGGTCTCAATAAGGACTTTGGCAATGCCGCGGCGAATCTCGCCCTGATTCCCTAGCCCTCCTTCGCCAAGTTCATAGCCTATCTCCGGTTGGAGGAGCGCCGGATAAAGCAAGTGAAGACCCAGGCCATGCACACTGCTCTCGCTGCCAGCACCACTCGCGATGGCCCTCCCCCGCCACCGGTCGCCTCCCATCAACCACGGGCTCCCGCCGCCGCAGCAGCAGTACCCGGGGCCACCACCACAGTCGTATCTGGCGCCCTACCCGCACTCCCCTACGAGGCAACGTACCGGCTCACCCGCAGCCGCCCGCGCTTCCTACTGATCGCCACCCGGGCGGCAAACGCGGTGGTGGCAAGCAGCAGCAGCTCACCGGTGGGGCTCCTCGCCAGAACCAGCCGACACCGCCATGATTGGGTGGCCACAACCCATGGATGGACGTCGTCCATGCCAGCTCATCAGGCCTACTACGGCACGCCGTGGCCGTATGGAGGGTACCTCCCTGCCCCACCGCAGTACGTCGGCGGAGGGTTCATCCCTCTTCCACCGCAGCAAACCGTTCTACGGTGATCATTTTCATGGCAACATGCTGGTCGTCTCTACCATTACTTCCCAACTTCCGTATGCAGATTCCTGAGTTCAACTAAAAAAACAAAAACTAAAAACAAAGGGACTCTTATCGCATGCAGATTTCTCAGTCTCCTTTTAAAGTTGTAGATAGATGCAAGATATCCTCAAAGAAACAAAAACGCAACTGTACCAGGGGTCGTGCCTCAAGATGTAACATATACGTATATCTACCCCTCAAAAAAGAAAAGCAAAGCAAACTTTTACGGTGGCACTAGATTAGATCCGCTATAAATAAGGGTTTCTCGAGTCTCCCTCCCTATCGAACCTTTTCATCGATCTATCCTCCGACGATTCCCCAACCTCGCGGCGACACCAAGACGATCGAAACATGGCATCCTCCCGTGCCCATGAGCATCGTCCACGCAGCCCAAGGGACTGGGCGAACCTGAACGCCGGACCGGTGGGGCTGGTCGCCGAGAACCTCCTGCGCAACGACGTCGTCGACCTCATCCGCCTCCGCGCTGTGTGCAGGTCGTGGCGCGCGAGCTCCGCCCACCTGCGCGCGCAGGGCGTCCTGGACCGGCGGTTCCACCCCCGGCGGTGGATCATGCTCCCAAAAGAATTCGACATCCGCGGCCGGCGACGCTTCCTCAATGTCTTCACCGGCAAGTCCATCTACCAGGGGCTCCCGTATGTAGATCTCCTCAGCGAGTATGTTCTCACGACCACGTTTGAGGGTCTCATTCTTCAACTAGGCACCTGCGCCGGCCAGCTCCTTAACCCGCTCACCGGACAGGTCGCGGGGCTTCCAAGTGCGGCCACGCTGCTCTTTGGGCAGACCCTAAGTAATCTTGAGGTGAGCGGTGTGGGCCTTGCCGACGATGACACAGTTGTGCTTCATTTTCGCTCCTTCTATGTAGCTGTTGCCAAGCCCGGCGACGAACGCTGGACGCATGTTCATTCCCATGACAGGATCATGTCAGTCTTGCCGTTCGCAGGCCGCGTCTACTGTGCCACGTCAAAGAACATCTCGTCGGTACAAACTCAAACCGCGACACTGAACCAACCACCGCGGCTTGTGGTGGCGGCCGACCATGGACTACACACGGGGTTCCAGTCGCTCGACGAATTCGAATACAAATTGTTCATGGGGTTTAGCCAGATTTTCCTAATGGAAAACAATGGAGAGTTGATCATGTGTCATCATGCTCACAGTTGTTCGCCCCAAATCGTCGGAGATTGCAATGTCAGCATGTATCGGGTGAACTGGAACGCAAAGAACACGGTGCCCCAACATGGCCTGGATGGAAAAGTCTTGTTTCTCGGCAAGAAGATACTCCTGGTGGTTCCCGGAGTGTCTCCCTCCATCAGTGCTGACTCCAAATACCTGTGTTGGTCAAAGCCCAAGCGCAATTATGATGCTACTGATTATGCCGTTGATGTTCTTTTTGGTGGAGGCGCCGAGTCCAAGTTTAAGAAAGATGATGCTGCATATTATTTATCATGCTATGTCTCTCATTCTTATACTGATCACGTCTAGAGGAACTCATGCTTTGCTCTATGTTTTGAGTTAAAGTAATTGTTATTTCCATTTTTATCTCTAAGTTTTAGGGTTGTGGTAGATTTTATCTCATTCAACAGAAATTCCTTCAGTTTACTCAATGTAACAAAAAATTCCTACTGTTTACCCTTTTAAAAAAGATATATATTCCAACTAATCCGTCTCACATGTTTGTGCTTACTTGGCAACGGCGTAGAGGGTTTTTGTAGCCAATTGGATTTACCAATGATTGTAAAAGCTAGCGGCCTGCGCATGCATGATTGCAATGGCATGTTTGTGAAAACTAACCATTTGAACATTAGATAGGGCAGTGACACTCTTTCCAATCCTTTTGCAAAAAAAAAAAAACCTGATCTCTCGAATGTATACTCATTGCAACTTAATATTTGATTCGACGAACAAAGATATCATGTATAGTTTTCTGGACTTGCTAAATCAAAGTCCACTCTGCAGTGGTTGGAATCTGGGCGCTTTTTCTGTACGTTGTGTGCATGTACAAGCGCATAAGGTGGGACTGTTGTATCTTGGCCTTTTCTTTATCAACCTGAGCCTTCATGCTTATTTGTGGGTTTTTCTATTTCGTTCATGTGCTTTTTTTAGTTCATCAGTGGATTTGTTTCCTCCTTGCAGTGAACATTCTTTTTTGGCGGGGTTCACTACCAGAATAACTGGCGATGCCGACGGCCGAACCTATGCCGACGGGCCCCATCGGCATAGATTGGCCTATCCCGAAGGCCCAGCCCAGGCCGTCGGCATAGAAAAGCCGTCAGCGTATATCAATCTATGCCGACGGCCCCCGTCGGCAAAGCTCACCCGTCGGCGTCGATAGAAATATGCCTACGGTGGCCGTCGGCATAGAGAAGGCCGTCGGCATAGCTCATGGGCCCGGCTACCCGGACGGAGACGGCCTTTTGACGGCGTCAATCTACGCCGACGGGCTAACGGCGGCCGTCGGCATAGACGCCACGTCATCGATCCGCGTCGCCCGCCATGTCATCGATTCGCGTCGCTCGCCTGTCCGTGGGGTGGCAAATCTATGCCGACGGCCTGGCCGTCGGCATATGTCTGGCCCATGGATGTTGCCACATCACCGATCCGCGCCCTTAGGCACGTCATCGATCCGTGGCCATGTGCGCAGGTATGCCGACGGCCTTGCCGTCGGCATATCTCTATTTTTTTTATTTATTTTTATTTTTTTACTTATTTTTATTTACTTTTCCCTGTTTCTTCACAACATAAATGTGCCTTGTCTAACACAAAAAAAACATACCCAGATGGTATATCGATTGCCCCCCTCACGGACGTTGTTGCCGCCGCGCCGTGCCCCACAGCGATGCCGGAGATGGGGGGCACACCCCGGAGCTGCGTGCCGGGTGCCTGCGCTAGCCACCACGCTTTCACAACCGTAGGAGGGCCCAAAGCAACACCTAGCGGCATTGCTACCCCCCAGGTACACCCTCCCGTCTAACCGGGCCCTCATACATGCGGGGCGGTGTGGTGCCATGTCTAAAGAGGCGGGACGGGGGCCCTGGGGGATAGCAATACCACCAGAGCGTCGCACCGGCCCCTCATACATGCGGGGTGGTGTGGTGCCATGTCCAAATTAGAGGCGGCACGCGTCTTCGGGTTGTGCCCCCGCTCACGGACGGCGCCGTTGCCGGCACCTGAAGGGGGGAAACGGACGCGTCGGGTCTACACGGAGGGGATCTTACTGTGGGTTTGGCCCGGATGTTGCTCTAAAGTGTTCGTATGA
>NC_057809.1:575784154-575784903 GCF_018294505.1 Triticum aestivum | reverse complement strand
ATGCGGGGTGGTGTTGTGGCATGTCCGAAGAGGCGGCACGCGTCTCCGGGTTGTGGCCCCCCTCACGGACGGCAATGAAACGGTGGTAGACGTTCTGCGGTAACGATGCAGCGTGAATATTATTAAATACTTGGAGCGCGATAAAATCATGAGTTTTTTACACAACGTGGGCACATGTGCTATAGGACTGATGGTAATTTTTCATAATTTTTTGTGATGGAGAAGTATCTGAACACTTCCCTCTACGCGGATTGCTCTTCGCACGTCTACGACTGTGGCCGGCGGCCTTCGGGGGGTAGCATACCGTAAAATCTTGCGTAGGCGGCCTCTCACAAGTCTGGAAGTGTTGAGGCGGTTGCAAACGCCCAGCACGCGTCTCCGGTGCGTGCCCCCCCCTCACGGACGGCGCCGCCACCGGCACCCGGAGGGGGGAAACGGACGCGTCGGGTCTACACGTAGTGGATGTAGATGTGGGCCTGGCCCGGATGTTGCTCCCCGGTGTCCCTCTGGGCCGACCCGACACAACCGGGTGGAGAGGTCCACTGGTCAAAGCCCGTCCGTGCAAAGTCAAAGGGCTAGATCCCGTGGTCAAACGCTACAGGGTTAGGCGGGACGGGGGCCGTGGGGGGTAGCAATGCCACCGGAGCATCGTACCGGGCCCTCATACATGCGGGGTGGTGTTGTGGCATGTCCGAAGAGGCGGCACGCGTCTCCGGTGCGTGGCGCCCCTCACGAACGGCGCCGCCGCC
>NC_057809.1:575782263-575783203 GCF_018294505.1 Triticum aestivum | reverse complement strand
GTCTACAGGGAGGGGATCTTACTATGGGTTTGGGCCGGTTGTTGCTCTAAAGTGTTCGTATGGGCTGACCTAACACGGCCGGGTGGATAGTTCCACTGGTCAAGACCCGTCCGTGCAAAGTCAAAGGGCTAGATCCCGTGGTCAAACGCTACAAGGTTAGGCGGGACGGGGGCCTTGGGGGGGTAGCAATGCCACCCGAGCGTCGCATCGGGCCCTCATACATGCGGGGTGGTGTGCTGGCATGTCCGAAGAGGCGGCACGCGTCTCCGGGGTGTGCCCCCTCACACGGACGGTGCCGCCGCCGGCACCTGGAGGGGGGAAACGGACCCGATGTCACGGTCGTCGCACCGGGTACCGGGTCCCACATAGACAGTAAACTAAAAATCTAAAAATGTAATAATTGAATTGATTAAAAACTCCGGTATTCGTCATTGAAAACGTACTATCACTCTGAAACCTTTAGTGCCCGGGCACCGGGCCGGCAGCCTGGGCACTGAAAGTTTCAGAGTAATTGTCCGTTTTCTTCATATAAGTCTAATGAATACCGGAGCTTGTAACGTATGGATTAGTGAACTATTTAAACATGTCAAATTGCTTTCCCCTCGGCGAGGTGGGACTATTTTAAAAAAAATTGTGGTTTGCATATATGTCGATGGCCTTGCCGTCGGCATAGGCCTCCCATCTATGCCGACGGCCGGGCCGTCGGCATATGTGCACGTTATCAACTCCCCCGGCTGTTGACGTGTGGGCCCAGGCCTATGCCGACGGCCATGCCGTCGGCATAGGGCCAACTTTATCCGCATCGCACCGGACCTCCTCCACTCATTTTCTTCCTCAACCGCGCCCGGCCCCGACCCCAACCGCCGCCGCCCACCTCCTCCGCCACCCACCCTGAGCACGCCACCGCCCAAGCAGCCCCGCCCCGAGCACGCCCCCGACG
>NC_057809.1:575776395-575781584 GCF_018294505.1 Triticum aestivum | reverse complement strand
CGGCCTCCCCGCCCCGACTCCGCACCTCCCCGCCCCAACTCCGGCCGGCCCTCTCGAAGGTGAAAATTTTATGTATTTTTAGTGTTTTTTAGTAATTTTGTAGCTAGTTAGATAGGTATTTAGATAGATATTTAGATAGTTAGATACCTAGTTAGATAGATAGTTATATAGATAGTTAGATAGTTAGATAGTTAGTATGTAGTAAAAAAATTTGGTTAGATGAGATGCTATATGTTGCATATCTTGCAAAAAAATTGGTTCGATGGATTAATCAATGATTATGACGAATAGGTGATAATGATGATGATGAATATGTGATGACGATGATGAATATATTGTTAATGTTTTTAGTTTTTTTGCCTACATGATGCAAAAATAAATTGACCGTTGTCCGATGGAATTTGCAGGCTTTGTGGTGTTGCATTTCATTAAAGTGACCGTCGTCCGACACGTTGTTCCCTGAGCATCCCTCTGTTGTTCGACTCCTTCCCCTACAGCCGAAGGTGAGCTACAAGTCCATCTCCTCCATTTTTTGATGTCACTAGATTTCATTCTCAAGTCAACTGGCGTAACCTAGGCGTCTCCCGTCCGAAAGGGTTGCATCGGTAAATATGCATTCAGTTGCATATTTTTCACCGCAGCTCTTTCGGATTGTCCAGCGTTTTCCACGGACAGCCCGAGGATGTGTAGATTGGGTATGTTCTCCATGTTCTACCCCGTTCCGAGACAGGATTTCGGCGGCGCCTCCCCATTGTTCTCCGGAGCACATTCTCTCGGCTATTTGCCGAGACGTGTATCTGGAGAACAGCGGGGAGGTGCTGCCGAAATTTTGTCTCGGAACGGGGTAGAATGGAGAACGTACTCAATCTACACATCCTCGGGTGGGATTAGGACCCATCTTTACCTATTAGAGATGTAGGTGGATTAAACGCGGTAGAAACTGAAAATTTGATGCCATTAATTTAAGTGAATCCTTAATTATGTTGTGTGGGTTGCAAAAAAGCAGAGGATGGCAGATAATCAGTGGATGTACACTGGTTTTATCCGTCGGAATCGAGTAACATCAGAGTGGATCGCGAAAACCGATGTGTATTTGAAGGAGATATTCCGTCGTCCAATGAGAATTATCCCACCATGCCCCTGTGCGAGATGTGCCAGACGTCACCGTAGAAATCAGACGGACATGAGTGAGCACCTTCGCACGCACGGATATATGCCAAACTTTGACATGCCGCCGATAAACATAGCCGAGCAGGACCGTGGTAGAGAGGAGGTGATGCGACAACGCATCGATGGATATGAGGACGATGGGGTCAGGGACATGCTAGAAGATGTCATTATTGCAGAAATGGCAAATGCGACACCTTCAGAGAATGAACCGGAGGAGCCAGAGGCAACCGCAAAGGCCTTCTTGGAGGTCTTGGCCTCGTCGAAGAAACCTCTTTATGCGGGTGCGAAAATATCTCAGCTGGATGCCATCTCGCAACTGATTGCAGTGAAGGCTGAGTACGGCTGTAGCCAGAAATGCTTTGAAGCATTCCTGGGAGTATGGGCTAACAGCCTCCCTGAGGGTCATGAACTGCCGAAAAGCATGTACGATACAAAGAAAATCATGAAGGCACTCTCTATGGATTATGAGAAAATAGATGTTTGCCCGAAGAATTGCCTTTTGTTTAGGCACGAGTATGCGGATGACAAGTACTGTAGGAAGTGCGGTTCGTCTCGGTACATTGAGGTGGTCGGTGAGGATGGTGAGAAAAAGCAGCTAACCATCCCCGTTAAGGTTCTTCGGTATCTTGATTTTATAAAAAGACTGCAGCGCCTTTTCATCACGAAGGAGTCTGCCAAAATGATGAAGTGGCACAAGGAAGGTATAAGGTACAATCCAAAAAAATCATACATCCATCAGGAGGGGAAGCATGGAAGTCATTCGATGAAGAATACCCCGAGGAAGCAGCCGAGGCTGGGAATGTCAGAATAGCCATATCAGGTGATGGGTTGAATCCATATGGTATGTCGTCCAATCCATACAGCTGCTGGCCTGTGTTTGTAATTCCGCTCAATCTTCCTCCCGGTGCCCTAATGCAACGGAAGACCATGTTCTTGTCGCTCATCATTCCGGGGCCTGACTACCCGGGGAAGCAATTGGGTGTGTTTATGCAGCCGCTTGTGGATGCTTTGCACCATTCTTGGTACTTTCCGAGGTTGACATACGACCGGGATCTGCAGAGAAATTTCTTAATGAAAGTTTGGTTGCACTATTGCATGCATGACTTTCCCGGCTATGCTCTATTCTGCGGATGGTGTACAAGTGGTAAGATGCCATGCCCAGTGTGCATGCAGACTCTGCGAATGATTTGGCTGAGTAAGGGTGGCAAGTATGTAGCCTTTGACCTGCATCGACAGTTCCTCCCTCCAGACCATCCAGACAGGGAAGACAAGAAGAACTTCACGAAAGGCCGGGTTGTTCTTGAAGTAACCGAGATTCCAACATTTTCGGGGGCAGATGTTCTTGCTCAGCTAAAAGCTCTCAAGCCTAAAGTCAAAGGCAAAGCCAAAGCCAAAGCCAAAGGCTTCGAGGGATATGGTGAGACGCACAACTGGATGCACATTACCCCCTTCTCGCAGCTTCCCTATTTCAAGGACCTCAAACTTCCTTACAATATTGATGTGATGCACACCGAAAAGAATGTGGCAGAGTCACTTTTCCACACGATCCTCAACATTCCTGATAAGACGAAGGATAACGTAAAAGCTAGAGCCGATCAACAGAGAATTTGTGATAGACCACGCCTGAACATGAAGCCTCCCACAGGCGGTCAAAAAAACCGGTTCAAGCCAGATGCTGACTTTGTCCTTAAACCGCCAGAAAAAAAAAAGAAGTACTTATCTGGCTGAAACAAATTTTGAAGTTCACCGATGGTTATGCATCGAATATAAGTAAGGGAGTCAATCTTTCAACGGGCAAAGTGACCGGCCTAAAGAGTCATGACTACCATGTATGGATTGAGCGGATAATGCCGGTGATGGTTCGAGGCTATGTCCCCGAGCATGTCTGGCGAGTGCTTGCCGAGCTTAGCCATTTCTTCCGCACGCTCTGTGCTAAAGAAGTAAGTAAAGAGGTGATTGAAAAATTGCATAAGAAGGCACCGGAGTTGATAGTCAAGCTAGAGAAGATCTTTCCGCCGGGCTTCTTTACTCCGATGACACATCTCATTCTGCACCTCGCAAACGAGGTATTGTTGGGGGGCCCTGTGCAAAATCGCTGGCAGTACGGCCCTGAAAGGCAGAACAAGCATCTCCGACGGAAATGTGGAAACAAAGCTAAGATTGAAGCTTCCATAGCTGAGGCAGTTATCCTAGAGGAGGGGTCAGACCTCAGGACATCATACTATCCAGACCACGTTCCCCATCTGCATAACAAGGTGCCTCGATACAATATAGAAGAGCCCAAGTATCAACCCAGGCTCGATCTATTCAACACGCAAGGTGGGAGGGCTGGGGCCTTGAAATCTTATAACATGCCACGACAAGTGGGAGGACCTCATGTTCTATATTTTGCACAACATCAAGGAAGTTGAGGAAGTGTGGATGAGGTAATCCCACTACACCATTCCTTTATGTCTTCCACATCATCATGTTTCATGTTCACTTAGTCCCGGTCTAACACCGCTTATCTTTTTTTAGTGATTTCGTTCAAGAGGAATGGACGGGAGTGAATCCTCCTACTGAGGCGGAGGCACTTACTCTTCTCCGTCATGGAAACCCTGGACGTAAAAATTTTGTTGCTTGGTTCATGGAGAAAGTAATTTTCCACACTCCCCTATTAAATACCTACTTCAACATTTATTAGTTAACCGAACTAATGCACGCAACAATTTCCATTATACTTGTAGGGAAAAGATCTGAACATATCTATGGATGATGAATTGAGATGGGTTTCCATGGGTTTTGACCCTGCCGTCATGACATGTAAAAAGTATGATGTGAATGGGTATCGCTTCCATACAGAGGAGCACCAAAACAGCCGCCCCGATCCCAAAACTATAAATACTGGAGTGTACACCCCCGGTCAAAATTCAGTAGACTACTACGGAAGGGTACAAAATATATACGAGGTTAAATTCCGCCAGGGGCGTGAGACCCTAAGTCTGCCTGTGTTCAAATGCCGATGGTTCGATCCGCGGGAGGTGGTAAAACATACGCCTTCCATTGGTTTGGTCGAAGTTAAACCATCAACCGTCTATGCCGGAGCCGATCTTTTCATTGCGGCTACCCAAGCTACACAAGTATATTTTCTGCCTTACCCATGCCAGAAAGTTTATCTAAAGGGTTGGGAAGTTGTGTTCAAGGTGTCGCCACATGGTAAGCTACCAGACCCGAATGAAGACGATTACTACAACATTAACCCCATGACATACGAGGGAGTGTTCTATCAAGAGCAACCTGATGATGATGATGTGGTTAGAAATGATGACGCTAGACCATTGGGTGATGATGATGTGGACCCAAACTTCCACGATGCACGGAATGATGGTGAGACCATCGTCAATGAAAATGGCATACTTATGCTAGAAAAGTTAAACGAAGACGCTGACGACGAGGAAGAGCCTCCACCTCCGTCGGACAACGAAGATGATATGATTGATAGTGATGATGAGACGGACCAAGAAAGAGGTTACAACAGTGATGATTCATATGGGTTCTAGCAGATGTACGTTTCAAGTATTTTTTCTATAGTTTAGGAATATGCCTTTTTATGCATTTTTATTAATGTGTTTATTATCATGCCTTTTCCTTCATTTCATTAATTTACTAATTGCTTTTTCTCTTTTCAATGCAGGTTCGTGGAACAAGGGCAAGGGGAAGGCCGACGGCATGGGTTTCCTACGCAAGGTCGTCGGCCTGCCTAGTCGGAGTGGTCGAGCACGTAATCCTCCCCCTCGGCTACTTGACGATGACTCCTCATAGGGAGGTTGAGGGAGAGGTGCCCCTAGAGGAGGAGGGGGCGGGGGAGAGCCTCTAGAGGACGAGGTGCTAGGGGGAGAGCCACTACAGGGGGTCGCGGCCAAAAAGAGCGCACCCTCACCGACTTAGGGGTGTTGTCTTCGAGGCCCTCCTCTAGTGAGGTACCCTCCTCTAGTGAGGCAGGCGAGGAGGAGGAGGAGGAGGAGGAGGTGGAGGAGGAG